>NC_080176.1:7848076-7960576 GCF_950295315.1 Erinaceus europaeus
CCCGAAGGGAAGCTTCCAGGGCAAGGCTGCTTCACTAGGTGACATGCCCTTCTGTCTTTGCCCCCCCCAGGTCGCCCAGAAGGCCAGTGGTAACTCCCATACCAGGCCCCCCACCCCGGACTCTTGGTTTCCTTGCCAGGGTGCCAAGGTTGTCTCTTCAAATGCTCCTCTCCACCCTGCTCAGCTTTAAGGTGACCTGGCCTCACTCAGATGCTACTGCCCCCCCGGGTCCCAGGCACCAGGCCTGTGGAAGCTATGCCAGGCTGGGGCTTTATGATCCAGTGAGAGAGTATCGTCCCA
Source organism: Erinaceus europaeus (assembly GCF_950295315.1). Taxonomy (NCBI): domain Eukaryota; kingdom Metazoa; phylum Chordata; class Mammalia; order Eulipotyphla; family Erinaceidae; genus Erinaceus; species Erinaceus europaeus. The sequence continues at coordinate 7,848,377 of NC_080176.1, forward strand.
GTATCCAGAGCAAAGTGAGCGGCGGAGAGGGAGAGACCTGTCCTAGCTGCTGGCCCAGGCCACCTGCCTCTACTTGCCCCGTTAAAGCCTCTTCCCTCCCGAGCCCCCACACCAAAGCAGCCTGTTTAAGATGACACGAGGCCTCTTTGTTGTGGTGACAAGCTTATAAATGTCTCAGCTAATAAAACTGAGTGCTGACAAAGCTCCCTCAGCTTCCCCAGCATAATTACATTTATTTACAACTGGCATGTGTGGAGCAAGAATGGTTTCCCTTTTGATCTCTCATTCCCTTGCCTTGTCAATAATTAACTGCGACTGGGTTTCTGAGCTTTCTCGGCAAGGGCTGTGATAAGGCCAGAGGTTTCTGCTGGGTGGATTCTCACAGAGAGAGCTCCTTGTGGCTCTGAGCCTGAGGATGTGGGGGTGTGGAGCTGGAGACACTCTGTGGACTCAGATTCTCCAGGATATGTCTGGAGCATGGTTTTGGGGAGTTGGAAAGCCCTAACTTGGGATGGTAGCAGTGTTGGTGACTCAGTGGGGGACTGCCCCAGGACATGCAAATGGGGGTATTGAGTTTGATTCCTGGCACTGCATAATCCAGACCTATGTTCTAGTTTACTCCCTCTCTCATGAATACATGTGCCTTAAAAATAAATAGCTAGGGAGTCAGGTGGTAGCACAGCGGGATAAGTGCACATGGCACAATGACCAGTGGCATAAGGATCCCGGTTCGAGCCCCTGGCTCCCCACCTGCAGGGGAGTCGCTTCACAGGCGGTGAAGCAGGTCTGCAGGTGTCTGTCTTTCTTTCCCCCTCTCTGTCTTCCCCTCCTCTCTCCATTTCTCTCTGTCCTATCCAACAATAAGGACATCAATAATAACAACAATAACTAAAACAATAATAAAACAGCAAGGGGCAAAAAAAGGGAATAAAAAATTAAAAATAAACAGCTAAAAATTCGGACTGAGGGTGGGGCGATGCTGACCTAGTAGAGCTCACGTGCCATAATGTGTGAGGTCCTGGGTTCAAGCCCCCAGCCGTCACAGGGGAGCGTCTGGATGGGGGGAAGCTTCACGGGCAGTGCAGCAATGCTGTGCTGTGTCCTTCTCTCTCCTCTTCTCTGTTCCTCACCTGCTGTCTAAAATGATGATGATGATGATGACAGTGAGCCTAATCTGCCAGGAGCAGCGGAATTATGAGGCTTTGGAGCCCCAGCTGGTGGCAAAAAGCAAGGAAGAATCAGATTTTAAAAAGAAAGGAAGAAAGAAAGAAAGTTCTGATTACCAGTACCACCTCTCTGGAATTATTTTGCCCACTTGGAATCTATCTTGTCACCTGAAAAGGAGGGTTAATGAGAGTCCCCTCCTTACAGGACTGCAAGGAAGATTCCACAGGAATGAAGGCAGGTCTACGAGGCGGTGACGGGGTCTGCTTCCACACCGCACATGCCAGTGTCCTGTGCCCCCACCCCCAGCATGGTTCTCCCAGAGTCTCAGAGACAGGCCAGCTGACTTCTTTTTCCCTCTGCCAGTCCGTATGCCCTTGTTCTCTGGATGCCGCACTAGGGCAAAACCGCCTGATGGCTTCTCCTCAGGAGCAGAACCTACCGCCTCCTCGTCCCATCTATTGAAGTCCCAGAGGACACAGTATGTTTCTTTCTTTCCTTCTCTTTCTTTTTTCTTTTTTTTTTTTTCTTTTTGTCTCCAAGGTTACTGCTAGGGCTCCCTGCCTGCACTATTGCTCCTGGAGGCCATTTTTTCCCCCTTTTGTTGCCCTTGTTTTATCACTGTTGTTGTTGCTGCTGCTGCTGTTATTGGATAGGACAGAGAGAAATGGAGAGAGGAGGGGAAGACAGAGAGGGGGAGAGAAAGACAGACACCTGCAGACCTGCTTCACCGCCTGTGAAGCGACTCCCCTGCAGGTGGGGAGCCGGGGGGCTCGAACCAGGATCCTTAACACCAGTCCTTCCACTTTGTGCCACCTGCTCTTAACCCACTGAGCTACCGCCCAACACCCACAGTAATTTTTTTAACTGCAGACTAGTACTCCACAGACTATGTCTCCCATACCCCCTTCATTCTGACTTCCATGCTTGTATTTACTTTGAGCCTCATTCAGATTCATCTGCGACAGCCTCCCAAGTTCAAGCCTCAGTACTGCCATCAGCCAGAGCTAAGCAGGGCTCTGGTCTCTCTCTCTCTCTCTCTCGTCTTTCATTAAAAAAGAAATGTGGGGAAATCAGCAGGGCAGGCCTCCTCGGGGAAGGCTCTCCAGCCCTGCAGTTGTGTGTGTGTGTGTGTGTGTGTGTGTGTGTGTGAGAGAGAGAGAGAGAGAGAGAGAGAGAGAGAGAGAGAGATTGATTCAGTGTTTCAGAGTTCCACACTCTCGCCAGTATAGACCATATGGTGTGAAAACACCACAGCTGGGTTTCGAATAGTTCGTTAACTGTATGGGGGGGGGGGGGTTTTGCTTGGGGCGGGCCGTGACACCCTGGTCAGCACAGCCCTGACGTGAGATTCTCTCCATGGGTGCATAGCTGCTCCCTAGCCCTTGTGGATGCCCCCACCCCCAAGCAAGGTAGTCCCCTTCATGGTCTTGGCTAAACCTCAAACCCAATTTTAAAAATCCTGGGCTCCCTGCAGGTGGGAGTTCAAGCTATAGGAGGCTATAATTCTGATCCCAGCGGAGGACGGTGGTGTGGCTAGCGGAGTCTGAGTGAGGACTGACTGGCCCCTGAATTTGATTTTTTTTTTTTTTTTTTGCCTCTAGGGTTATTGCTGGGGCTTGGTGCCTGCACTAGTACAAATCCACTGCTCCTGGAGGCCATTTTTCCCCCTTTTGTTGCTGTTGTTTTATCGTTGTGGTGATTATTATTGTTGTTGTTATTGATGTCAGTGTTGTTGGATTGGAGAGAGGAGGGGACGGGAAAGACAGACACCTGCAGACCTGTTTCACCACCTGTGAAGCGACTCCCCTGCAGGTGGGGAGCCGGGGGGTTGAACCGGGATCCTTACGGAGGTCCCTATGCTTCACGCTATGTGTGCTTAACCTGATGCGCTGAGTTTGCCCCACCCCTCAGATGTCAGACAGAGATGCATTCATCCCTCCACAGGAATGACAGGTGTGGAGAACAAGGTTTGCACAGTGCCTTGAAGCAGCTGAGACTGCAGTGTGGCAGGACACGTGTCCTCTCCTCAGCGGACCTGCAGTCCAGAAGCCCCTTTCTTCTCTTTGATTTTTTTGTTCCTGCACCAGGCCAGGGAGGAAGAGCGGCTTGTTCACAAAGTGTCTGCGTTAAAGAGGCAGAAGTGGTCTGCACTGTCCTTGGCATGTGTCCTTGGCCGCGCCATGTCCCTGCCGTTAGCTCTCTCAGCTGCAGTGCTGTGATCATAGGTGCGTGCGTGTGCCTGTGCCCACCGGCCTTCACAGGGGCGTGTCTGACAAACTAAACAGGGTTTCAACCCGCCAGTCCCATCCAGGAACAGAAGGGGTGTGAGGGACAGGTAGGGAGGAGAGTCGGCACACACCTGGATACACACGTACAGACAGACACACAGCACTGAAGGTTGAAGGTCCTGTCATTGTGGTCACTGATCACTGGTCAGGGATCGCCTAGCGATGGCTTCTGTGTCTCTCAGTCTCTGTGCACGTGTGCGGAGAGACACTCTTCCTCCTGCTTTTCCCGTAACTGGCTTTATCTTCTTCAGACCTTGTTCAAACAACACTCCACTCATGGCTGGTGCCAGCTCAGCTGGCAGAATACATGCCTTGCTGTAGGAGGCCCAGTTGGGTTGGGTTGCTCTGTGGAGCAGTGCTGTGGGGCCTCTCTTTCCTGTCTCTGTCTATCCTCTCTCTTTTATTCGCTCTGTCTATCCTCCTACTCCAAAGAAATGACAACTGGGCCAGGTTGTCAAAAATCAAAAACTTCCCCCACCCAGAAATCACCCCCCCACACACACCCATCCACATGAACTCCCTTCTCCTACCCATCAGCTTCCTTTTTATATTCTGATTTGTAAGGGTTGTCGTTGCATCAAATCACCTCCAGGGCGTTTATTTTCTTGCAGACAGTCTGGTTTATTTGAAGGGTTTTCTATCTGTTAGCATGAGGGGACCAGAGCGTCACTGTGACATATGAGATGCTGAGGACTGAACTTGGGACCTCAGGAACACACACCAGTGCTTTCACCACGGTGACAGAGCCCAGGCCACTGGGCAGTCTGTTTTAAAGAATGGCATTTTTTTCTTTGTCCTTGACCAGTGCTGCTGTGTGTTGGTGAGGTCGCTTGGTGTCTGCACCCTGATTCCTGAACGTGAACATCCAGACCAGATCCCAGGCTTGGACATTTTTCCGCCATGAATGTGGTTTCTGCTCCCTCTCCCCCACCTCTTCTGAGGAACCCCCTCCCATCCCATAAATGCTTCTCTCTAATGAGGTCTTCCATTTGGAGAAGACTCGCCTCATTTTTCCTAGACCTTGTTTGTTTCGCCCTCCCTCTCCTTTGAAGTCAAAGTGCTTTGCTGAGTGGACCCAGGGGTTACGGTGCTTCGTGAAATACATCAGTTGGAGAAAGACGGGCACCATGTGCTTTCAGTCATAAGTGGCAGACAAAACAAATGAATAAACTACACAGAACGAGAAGGAAGGAAACGTGGACTCTGAGACCAAATTAGCGGCCCCCACAAAGAGACAAGGGGGGGGGGGCCGGTGAGAGCGTGGAGAGGCCCGGGTAGAAGGCGGCAGAGGCAAGGCAGCTGTGTCTTTATTGGCTAGAGACAGCCAGAAGTCGAGAGGGAAGGGGGGGACAGAGAGACACCTGCCACCCTGCTTCACCACTCACAAAGCTTTTACCCCTGTAGGTGGGGCCTGGGGGACTTGAACCCTAGTCCTTGTATGCCACCACCCGGCCCACATGCTGTGATGTTTAAGAAGCCACCTCAGGGGTTGGGTGGTAGCACAGCGGGTTAAGCGCACGTGGCACAAAGCACAAGGACCGGCATAAGGATCCCAGTTCGAGTCCCCGGCTCCCCACCTGCAGGGGAGTCGCTTCACGGGCAGTGAAGCAGGTCTGCAGGTGTCTGTCTTTCTCTCCCCCTCTCAGTCTTCCCCCTCCTCTCTCTGTCCTATCCAACAACGATGACAGCAATGGCAACAATAAACAACAAGGGCAACAAAATGGAGAAAATAGCCTCCAGGAGCAGTGGATTCATAGTGCAGGCACCAAACTCCAGTGATAAGCCTGGAGGCAGAAAAAAAAAGGCACCTCAGACAGGCTTTCCCCATGAAAAACCAACGGCCACCCCCGGTCATTTCCCTGATGTTCTTTCTGCTCGCTCTCTCCATCACACTTTGCCATTCCGGTCACGATGTGGGATTATTTAATTTCTTGGTTCACATGATTTCTTCCGCCTCCTCACCTCGAGCGGAGCTCCATGATGCATAAGTGTGTGTCACTCACTGGGCACTACGTCTCCACAGGAGCTCAGTACAGGACAGACACTGGCTGAGTCAGCATGGCATCCATGAGAAGGAGTCCCTTTGAATATACATTTTCACCTTCTCTCTCTCTCTCTTTCTCACTCCACTAGAGAGGCGTGTGGCAGGCCAAGAAGGTGAAGTCAGGTTTCAGTGGGTGGTAAAAACCAGCAGCTGGTGAGAAGCTGAAGGTGCTGGCACTGAGCTACGCCATGCCTTCAAGTGCAAGGGGCTACGCATCACCCATCAGAAAAGGCAGAGCAGAAGGGCCGGGGGTCGGCATGGGCAAGGAGGGCCACCGGAGAGCCCCGCGTGGAGGTTACGTGGCGGGCCAGGGATGCTGGGCCGGGGGATGGTGCTCGGCATAGGGTCGAGCTGTGTCCTCGTGGTCCGTCTCTGGAAACTCCCATCTCTGGAAAGAAGTTGAACTTGCTGGTTGGGTGTTTTTCTGCAGGACTTGCTGCCTCAGTCTGGGCACAGTGACACCAGCGGCATCTGTGCTGTGGTTGGGCACTGCGCTCAGCTCTGACGGCAGGCGACAATCCCGGGAAACACACACCCCAGGGTGGGGGTGGGGGGCTTCTGACGCACTTGGTCAAGGCCTGGCGGCAGCACAATGAATTAAACACACATAGTACAGAGCACAGGGACCCACGCAAGGCTCCCGGTTCGAGCCCCTGGCTCCCCACCTGTGTGTTGGAGGGGTCACTTCACAAGCAGTGAAGCAGGTCTGCAGGTGTCTTTCTCCACCCCCCCCCCATCTTCCCTTTGTCTGTTTCTCTCTGTCCTGTCCAACAGCAACAGCAAAAATGGAAAAAAGTTGGCCGCCAGGAGTAGTGGATTTCTGGTACAGGCACTGAGCCCCAGTGAAAACCCTGGAGGCAAAAAAAAAAAAAAATGGTTCTAAGAAATTCCTTGACAGACAAGAGCCCAGCTTACCCACCTCTGCCGGCAGAGGATGGAGCAGGGCTAGACACAGACCACTGTTGCTTCCCGAGTGGATGGGCAGATGTGACCTTTCATTTGAACACCTGGTAGAGCAAAAACCCCCAGTCCCCACCTGTGGGGGGTTCTGTTCAGCAGCAGTGAAGCAGGACTGCAGGTGCCTCTCTGTCCCTCCCTCCCTGCCTCCCCCTTCCCTACTGACTTCTGTCAGGTTCTACCTAGTAAGTACAAATTTGTCAACTTGAGCTAAGGAGTGCCCATATAGTCCCAGCTCACGAAGCTTGTCCGGCTGTGTCCGAGAGGGAGTTTATGGAATGAGAGCCGTGTATCAGTTGGCAGAAGGAGCCTCTGCCATCAGTGCAGACAGGTGCCATTCAGTCCATAAAGGGCCTGGGTAGAAGACAACAGTGGAGGGGTCGGGCGGTAGCGCAGTGGGTTAAGCGCATGTGGCGCAAAGCTCAAGGACTGGTGTAAGGATCCCGGTTCGAGCCCTCGGCTCCCCACCTGCAGGGGAGTCGCTTCACAGGCGGTGAAGCAGGTCTGCAGGTGTCTTTCTCTCCCCCTCTCTGTCTTCCCCTCCTCTCTCCATTTCTCTCTGTCCTATCCAGCAACAATGACATCAATAAAAAACTACAACAATGAAAAACAAGTGAAACAAAAGGGAATAAAAAATAAATATTAAAAAAAAAAAAAGACACAGCAGAGGGGAACTGGGACTCTTGGCCAAGAGGATCAGTCACAGAGCAGTGCAGCTTGCCTCCGACACGCTCCTCGACTCTGAATCTGATTCTTCCTTTTTGCTAAAAGGGAAAAAAGTGTCCTTAGCAACGATTCTCCACGTCCCTGCTGCTTCCTTGGTCGGCTGTAGCCACGAGGACCCCACCCAGCAGAGACGGGAGGGCAGAGGACGGCGAGAGGCCTGGGGTCAGGGTGCGGTGCTGCGCCCTGGAGTCCGTGCGATCTGCCGCCCGATTCTGCTGCTGACATGTTATCCTCAGTGTTGGTCGTTTTATAAACATCAAACGATGCTTTCATAAAATCTGCCAGCGTCCCTGCTGGCTAATCTGGTCTCACCACTATTCAGTCGTCGCAAGGTGACAGTCAGATTCCTTGGTCGGTTGTCTTTCTGGTGATGGACCGTGGGGGTGTTTGGGTCTCCTGCTGCCTGGACCAGGCTATCAGGTGCGTTCTCGTCCCCGGGCTCCGGCTCCGGCTCCGGCTCCGTGGGGCAGCAGCTGCAGAGCTGAGCTGTGTGTGGTCTGTGGGCCTCACTCTCTGGGACGGGGACGGTGGTTGTGCGTGTGTGTGTGTGTGTGTGTGTATACACCTGCCTGCGTGCCGGACTAGCTGGAAACCCTGAGGCTGGGCTTTTGCTGAGACACTAGCTTGGGCTTCTCTGAGTTTTGCTTCAGGTTGATTGACTCACCACTGCCTGATGCCTCCTCCCAGTCCGACCACCTGCATCTTACCCCATCATGGGTGGTCTGTTCTCTTCTTGGTTTATAGGAATCCTTTGTGTCTCCTGGCATTTGTCCGTCCGTTCTTTCTTTCTTTCTTCCTTCCTTCCTTCCTTCCTATTTATTTATTCCCTTTTTGTTGCTCTTATTGTTTTATTGTTGTTGTTGGATAGGACAGAGAGAAATGGAGAGAGGAGGGGAAGACAGAGGGGGGGAGAGAAAGATTAACATCTGCAGACCTGCTTCACGGCCTGTGAAGTGACTCCCCTGCGGTTGGGGAGCTGGGGCTCGAACCGGGAACCTTATGCTGGTCTTTGTGCTTCACACTATATGCGCTTAACCCGCTGTGCTACCGCCTGAGTCCCTGCCCCTTCTTTCTTACACACACTGAAAGCATACTCTGCCCCCACCCCCTTGTGAGGATTGAAGTTGTGATCCTAGAGTTATCTTATCAGTCTTTATCTTGAGGCTAACAATCTGCTTTGATAATCTTTCCCGACTTGAGGACACATACAGAAAGCAAGCAGAAAAAACAAGCCTTGTGACTCTCTAGGGGGAAGCCTTGATCTCCGCAGGGCAAGCGGGTAGTACAAAGGTCCTGGGGTAGGAACGCCCTCATGTACAGAAAGCGCTCATTTGCCTTCTCCCAGCCCATGATGCCGTTCGACAAGAACGAGGACACCTGTCCACCCTGATTTATGAAAATCAGTCCCACTGCGTTATTTTCATGCCTCAGAGACCTCTTCCCTCTGAACTGGGATCTCTAGTACATTAATCATTAGTACTGTGAGAAATTCACTTGAACAGCCACCTGGCTGGCGGTGAAGCAAGTCTCTTAACTCCTCCATTAGTATTTCTGTTACCATCTCCTGTGATCAGCTTGAGAGTTAGAGAGGTGGTGAAGGAAGCTATTATCACCTCCACTTTGCAGATGGGGCTCCCTACTCCAGCCAGGACTACAGGCAGGAGGTGAGGGATGGGATGGGCGTGGCAGGCCTCCTCCTCAGGCCCAGTTACCACAGTCAGACACCCGGATGTCATCTGCGCTGGCCTATTGCAAGTAACCAGCTTCACATTGCCCCCCCCCCCCACTCCTTGTACAACCTCCTCACTTTCCTTCTCAACGCAGTGCCCAGGGTCCAAACACGTTTGTCGCTGCCTGTCCTTGGGGGTCGTTAGCCTTCTCCCCCTCCAGATCTTGCCCTCAGCGTCTCCATGGGCCTCCCCACACTCATAAACAGAGTGAGTGAAGGAGTTGGAACAGAGAAGTGAAATGAAACATTAGGTTAGTGACAGACGTTAAGGATTCTTCCACCTTTCTGAGGACTCTGGATTACCTTTCCTGGGAAGGTTTTATGCTTCTATCATTGTGTCTAAGTGGAGGCTGGATGAATGGACAGACAGATAAAGGCTTTTTACTGTGCGAACTCATTTATTTTTCTCATTTCACAACCAACGAGCCAGCATAGATGCTTTTCATGACTGCCTGTCACCCCTTCTTTATGCAATATATACATATATACATATATATATATATATATATATATATATATATTTGCCTTCAGGGTTATCACTGGGGCCCAGTGCCAGCACTAGGAATCCACTGCTCCTAGAGGATTATTTTTTTTCCATTTTATTGAATAGGACACAGAGGAATTGAGAGACAGAGAGACACCCACAGACCTGTTTCACCACTTGTGAAGCGACCCCACTGCAAGTGGGGAGCTGGGGGCTCAAGCTGGGATCCCTGCACTGTGAGCACTTAATCCAGTGTACCGCAGCCCCCACTTTATGCTGTATTGCCTCCTCTAGAAATCTGTTTGGGTGGCACTAAGCGCAAGGACCAGCATAAGGTTCTTGGTTCAAGTTCCCAACTCTCCACCTGCGGTGGGGGGGGGAGTTGTCACTTCACAGGCGGTAAAGCAGGTCTACAGGTGTCTTATCTTTCTCTCCCTCTCTGTCCTATTCAACAAGGGCAACAAAATGGGAAAAATGGCCTCCAGGAGCAGTGGATTTGTAGTGCAGGCACCAAGCCCCAGCCATAACCCTGGAGACAAAAAGAAGAAAGAAAGAAAGCTGGGGATTGTATACCTGAGGACATTAGGGGAGCCCCCCCCACACACACACACACACACAGTTCTCCAAATGGGGTGTGTTTCTTTGGGAGTGGAAAGCCACATGCCAGACCTAAGCACACCTCCCTGCCAGCATTCTGGAAGTGCAGATACTGACAGGGGTCAGAGGGTGGTGAGGTCAGTCGAGCAACAAAATCTAGACATGGTCTCTGCAAGGTCGCGTGGCTCCATCCCAGCGAGGGTTTTGTCATCAAGCAGGAACTCGCCACCCTCCTCACCCAGGACCCCTAGGTCTGCTGCTTCCTCCCTGCTGGGGCATCCACCATCCATCCTGCAGACTCTGAGTTCCTGTGAATTCCCTGTGTCACTGTGCGGGAAAGCCTCTGGGGGTCCTGTTGTCAGCACCGCCACCATTTCTCTTTGTTTTTTTTATATATTTTACTTATTTTCCCTTTTGTTGCCCTTGCTTTTTTATTGTTGTTGTTATTGAAGTCGTTGCTGGATAGGACAGAGAGAAATGGAGAGAGGAGAAGACAGAGAGGGGGAGAGAAAGACAGACACCTGCAGACCTGCTTCACTGCCTGTGAAGCGACTCCCCTGCAGGTAGGGAGCAGGGGGCTCGAACCGAACCAGGAACCCTACACCAGTCCTTAACCCACGTGCACTTAACCCGCTACGCTACCACCCGACTCCCACCTCTTCTCTTTCCGCTGCTTGTGTGGTGATGAACCAAGTGAAGTGAAAGTCCGTTCTGTGAGCTAGTTGTCCCCTGGGCAGTGTGAGACTGGTCACCCCATCCAAGAACTGGAGGTACAGCACACACACATTGTGCCCACCCAGTAATCACCCTGCCTTGCCGAGTGGCAGGGGACTTGTGCACTGGGTGTGAGCCCATTGCTCGTGTTCTTTCTTGAGGAAAAGGGGGAAGGGAAAAAATGTTTGCTTAGCTCTTTCCAGGCAATCCAGCCACTGTCTCGGTTGGGACCGGTTATCCCGCCACTCTGCCAGTTCACTCTTGACTAACATAAAGTCATGGGAGTTGCAGGGGACAGGGCAAGAGAAAGGAAATGTTTGATCCATGTAGAGTAGTTTAGAAGCCCAACTGCTAGAGGCTGTGACATTCCACCCATCAAATTTCCAAGACTGTTCTGGGCATAAACATCGGTCTTAAGAAGGAATAAGACGGCGGCCCCAGAAGTTGGCACAGTGGCCAAAGGGTGGCTGGACTGTGAAGCGTCAGGTCCCGAGTCTGATCCCCGGCTCTCGCATATAAATACATCTTTTAAAAAGAAGTAAGAATGGGGGCCAAGTGGTGGTGCACCTGGTTAAGCATGCATTACAGTCAGTATTCAGGGACCCGGGTTCAAGCCCCCAGTCCCCACTGCAGGGGGAAAGCTTTTCAAGTGCTGAAACAGTACTGTAGGCCTCTGTCTCTCCATTCCCTCTGGATTTCTGGCTGTTTCTAGTAAATAAAGAAGTGAGAGCCTGGGGGATCGTGAGAACCTGGCCCGCGGGCCGGAAGGGGACTGGGGCAAGTGCCGTTGGCCTGTCTGCCCGCACAGCTGAGTGTTTTTATACGAACGGGTGAGGAAGCTGTGACTGACCCCTGGACATGTCACCCCACTGTAAGGAGCGAGAAGATCTCTCTTGTCACAGCTCAGATGGAGGCCGAAGGGATCATGGCAAGTGAGACGGAGATATGGCAGGAAGACCAAGGCCTGATGGCCTCAAAAACAGAGAAGGGAGGAGGCAGGCGGTAGCGCAAGGACCAGCGTAAGGATCCTGGTTCGAGCCTCCGGCTCCCCACCTGCAGGAGGTTCACTTCACAAGCAGGTCTGCAGGTGTCTGTCTTTCTGTCCCCCTGTGTCTTCCTTTCCACTCTCCATTTCTGTCTGCCCTATCTAACAACAGCAATAACAAAGGCCACCAAGTGGGAAAAATGGCCTCCAGGAGCAGTGTATTCATAGTGCAGGCACCGAGCCCCACAGAGAGAGAGGGAGAAATCACTGGAGCTTCCCCCGGTGCTGTGGTATTTCTCATGTGGTACCAGGGTTCAGGTGTGGGCTAAACACAGGGCATATGCCCTACTCAGGAGGAATGCTCTCTCTGGTACCCTCCAGGCTTTTTACCCCAGTGTCTCTACAACAGTCTCACATGATGTCTGAGAAACACATCAAAAGTCTCACCAAAAAAAAAAAAGTTGAGTCAGGCTTGGGAAGTCACTCAGTGGTGGCGCACAGGACTTGCAGGCACCACCAAACGCCAGAGCAGTGAATATGTGATGGGGTGCGGAAGAGAAGGGGAGGGGAGGGCTCTCGGAGGCTCTCTGCAGGCCTGCTTCCACTGGCATCTCTGCTGGGCTGAGCTCAGTCACTCCCTGTGCTGTGCAGACAGAGCCAGTAGCCTGGGCCTGGTCACTCTGAGTCTTCCTCTCTCTCTCTCTCTCTCTCTCTCTCGGAAATGAGAGCAGCCACTGAACTTGTTATCTAGGATTGGGAATTCAGGACTCCTGGCAGAAATGGCCCAGCACACAGCAGACGTAACAGTTTCAGTCGCTGGGGACCTCCCTCCCTTTTGTCTGCAGGACAGAGAGGAACAGGCCCAGGGGCCTCAGTTTCCCCATTAGTGAAGGGGTGGGGGGGCAGTGGAGCACTTGATGGAGCATTCATGCAGCAATGTGCAGGGACCCAAGTTCAAAACCTCAGTTCCCACTCGCAGAGGGGACACATCACAAGCCGTGCTGAAGGCGTCTCCCTTTCTATCTCCCCCCCACCGACTCCTCTGTCTCTATCCAATAAATAATTTATTTTAAAAAATCAATAAAAGATAAAACTTGTCCCCCCCGGAACCACAAGATTGTTGCCAGGGTCAAATGAGTTCAGTCTGCAGAGGCTCTCAGAATGCTGCCTGCCAACGTGATAAGATCTCGGTAAATGTGAACGCCAGACATTTGCTGGAGTAAGTGTCCAGGGTTATCAGAGGGGCACCAGATAAGCTGAGGGCTCTTTGAGAACTAGGACCTGCACCGTATCGATCTGTCTCCCTGGACTTAGCAGAATCCCTGGATCCAGAGATCAGCCAGAGACTCCCAAATCAATGGGTGGAGCCCTGGCCTTGCGTGGATGTTGGCCTCAGAGGACCCAGAGGAAGTTCGCCTTCCCTCCCTCCCGCCCTGCCCCTTTGCTCTCCCCCTCCCCCCTGGATGCCCCTTGTGGGGCAGGACTTAGGCAACACTGACTGGGGGGGGGGGAGGGAGAGGAGGACATCTTGCTTCCAGATGTGGACTAGGCATTTGACTGGTCAGGAAAGATCAAACATCTGGAGGCACCTGCCGGCCTAGGCTCACCTCTGGGAGCCCTGGAGCATCAAGGGATCAGACCTGGGGACTCGTTCTGTTCTCCACCCTCGCGCAGAGTGACGGAGTTTGTTGTCAAAGGTCAGGTCTCTCCAGTCCAGACTCTCTGTGCGTATTTATCTTTTTGGAGCGAGACAGGGAGCTAGAGAAGGAGAGAGCTAGCCGCAGTCCTGCTTTCACCACTCCTGAAGCTCCACTCCCTGCAGGTGGGGTGAGGTCTTGAGCCCGGGTCCTTACAGCATGTCCTCTCTATGGGGGAGCCCCCGTCAGGCTTGAAGTCACTGTTCCCTGCTTCCCTTAGAGGTGATTCCTAGCTCTTCTGGGGAGGGGGGGTTGTCTCCCAGCAGTTTCTCCCCAGCCTCTGCCCACCCCAACAACCCCCAGCCGTTCCCACCTTCTCTGTCCCTGGGAAGCCACTTCTCATGTTGTAGGCACAGCAGTCCTAGCAGACTAGCTCAGAGCATCAAGCTTGATACTCTGCTCTGCTCAGTGAGCCCCTAGGTCCTCATGCCATTCTCTCGCCAGCCCCCCCCCCCCACAGGTGGGGAGTTGGGGCTCGAACCGGGATCCTTGTGCTTCAAACTACGTGAGCTTAACCCGGTGCACCGGCCCCCGGTCCTAGAACTTTCTAGGCTTGGTATTGGCATAAGTAGCTCCTCTGATCTTTCTGTCTCTCTCCTTATCCCCTTCTCCATAGATAGGTAGATGGACAGACAGACGGTATCTCCCAGGAGAGCCTTGCTAACACAGTAGAACAAGGGACCCGGACTTGGGGCAGTGACTGTCACATTGCTTAGCTGTGGCAGGTCTTGACGATACCCTCAGGTTTCTTTCCAGTCAAACCCACATGCTGAAGGAACGCCCAAGCTGTTGGAGTGGGTGCTGCTCTGTGGAGGTGTGTGCCGCCCTCCCCCCCAGAGCAGGGTCCTGGACACAGACCCCCAGGGCCTCCGCAGTCCTAGAACGCTGTTGCCCTTGTCCACCCTGCTCTGGCCCCTCAAGGAGGTCTCAGAACGCCAGTCTTCTTCTAGCGTTTGCCCAGAACGCCAGTAATCACCAGGGCCACCAGCTAGTATGTACAGACCCCATTCCAAGCCTCATACCAGCCCCCCACCCCCAGACTCTCCTTTAGGGGCCTGGGAGCTGGTACAGGGATATGGGGTTGAGCCTGAGGTCCCATGTTCAATCCCTGCCATCACATGTGCCAGACTGAGTCTCTGGTTTTCTCTCTTGTAAAGGTCAAAAACACCCCCTTATAGCACCATCACCCCATACCACAACCCCCCATGGACGTCAGACCTGTCTGTGCCCACATCTGGAGCAGCACACGGCCATGACAGACAGACAGACAGGCCCAAGCAGTGCTTTTTCAAATGTTCTGGGTTTAGCTTTGGTTTAAAATACTACATGCCTTTTGGGAGTGAGGCTGTCCACACTGGTGTCTTCCTAAAACTTTACTCCTTGAATCCCACTTCCACCCAGAGTCCTTGGTGTTATCTCCCTACGGGGAAAGTTCTCGGCACACGGCCAGCCCCCATGTGGTGCCTTCCTCCCTCCCCCCCCCGTCTGCTTCTGATACGCAGAGCTAATGTCAGGAGCTGCTGGCCCTTGGGAACGGAGCCGGGCCTGCAGGAATGCTTAACATCACTGCTCTCAGGTTCTTCTCTTGGAGAGAGAGAGAGAGAGAGCATGGCACCGGGATTCCCATGTGCAGTCTGGGCTTGAACCTAGTGGGCCTCGCATATGACAAGGCCACTGCCCTACCCACTGAGCTACCTCTCCGGCCAGCCCTCTGTGACCTCGTCAGTGTAACAGTAGTGCCCTGCTTCCCCTTCGCACAGGAATCGCCGTCAACCGAGCGGGGAAGGGCTGGTTATCTGGGCATGTGTAAGGTCCCTGGAAACTGGCACCAAGGGCATGAAGACAGGCCATAGTAACAAGACCACGTGGGGCAAGTCCAGCTCCTGTGTGTGTGTGTGCGCGCATGCGTGCTCGGACCTGACCCAACCCACTCAGCAGACACTCACCAGGTATCTATGACGCTCCAGTGACTATGCCCGGTGCTCACAATGTATCTGGTGACTATCCACTTCCCGGAGCACCTGATAACACGTATTAAAGACAGAGGGCTTAATAGTACCGCAGATCAATGCGACCATTACCAGGAACAAAACGGCTTTGTAGCTGCCCGGCCACTTTTCTGGAAGGCAGCCTGGTGTCTGTACACGGGCTCCTCCTCCCTGTCATCTGGCTTTCTGGTTCTCAAGTTTCAGTGTGGCTGAGACCTCACAGACCACCTAATCCGAGAAGCACTCTGGGTGATACTCAAGCCAGATGCACCTCTAGCTACCTTCTGGGCTGGCTTCAGACCGGATCAGTCACTGAGACCTTGTTCCCACCGCAGAGCCCAGCAGGTGGAGGGTTTGCTGGCTCTACCTAGGGTCATGCCACCCCTCCCATGACTCAGGGTTCTCCTGTCCTTGGCTGTGGTTTTGTAGGCTTGGCACGGGCAAATTGAAGGCGGAGGGGTGGGGTGGTAAGAGCAGAGAGAGATAGAGCGCCTGTCCCCAGGATGCACTGCCTTGCTCCTTGAAGCAGTGCTCCAAGCTCGTTCAGGGGGACACAACAGCTGACCTCAGGCAATGCCTTTTGCCAGCAGCAGGCACACCTGATGGGGTGGGTGCATCTCAACCAACCCGCCTGCCCTTGAAGCTTGCTGCCTCTGCCCCCGTCCCTCACTCCCTCCGCTGTCCTCCTGTCTGCTCCTCATGCTCTCTCTGCAGTGACACCCCGCATGGTGGATCTCTCCACAGAGCCAGCCCCAGCTCTGGTGCCCAGCAGCGCCCCCTCCACCAGGCTCCACTCCAGAGATCACAGCGTGGGGGCACCTGCTCTGCTCTCAGCTGCTCTGGCACCCGCCCGCTTAAAGAAGTGTCACAGCCTGAAAACAGCACAGGTGGTCTGGCTCCTAGACTTCCGCAGGCTGCTTCCTCACTCACACCTTCTCTGGAGGGGTTCTGGGGCCTCCAAGGTGCAGCTGTTCTGCACGGCTCCAGCTGCTCAGAGCAGGCACGCGGCCCCTGCAGGAACTAGACACAGGCCTCTGGGCGGGCTCTCATTCAGGATGATTAAGCCTCATCTGTCTGTCTGCTCGCTGGAGGAGACGTGGCAGACAGCAGGCTCAGATGATGTCTTTTGACCCTATGTGTTGACGAGAAAATCCTCATTGTCCAGGCCCACAGTGAGCGAGATGACTGTTTAAGGAAATGCTTTCACTGTGCATCATCTCTATTGACAACGTTAAGGGAGGACGGACGGACTGCACTGGCTCACATGCCAAGGATGGGGACCGCTAGGGCAAGCCAGTTTGTCGTCTGAGTCAAGGCTCCTCGTCTCAGATGTGGGAACCAGTGAGCCGCCCGCTAACGCAGCCACACAAGCCCCGACACTCAGTCCGGGGGGACCTGGGCCTTCAGCAAGGCTCAGTGACTTCTCACTCCACGACCAATAAACCAACCAGCTAACATACCTGGCCCATCGCCCAGTCTTTGCCTCGTCAAAGGGGCCTTTTGCATTAGTTTCCCCCCCCTCTGGCCAGAACTGAGTCAAGGAAAGTAGAGACTGTCTCCTCCTCTCCCAATTTCTCTTTGTCCTAGTCAATAAAATGGGAAAAATATGGCCTGGCCCCGAAGGCAAAAATAAATAATGTAGATACTGAGTCTTTGAGGAACTTGAGACCTAAGATCCAGCACTCAAGATATGGGTCAGGTTGGAGGCACAGGTGAGCCAAGGATCTTCCTCCCAGAACCCACAGGGTCAGCAGGCGTGTCTTGGGGCTTCTGTGGGAGCCCTGCCACCGGGAGGCGCCCACAGCACAGGGATCAGCCCCTCCCTCACCTTGCCTTTCAGTGGATCAGCTGCTGCTGCTTTCCCACTCAGGGAGACACTGCCACCCACCAAGCACTGAGAAGCTGTCCTACGACCAGGTCAAGTGATCCACACTGCCCACAGAAAGTGTGGAGATGGAACCAGGGGCACTCCGGCTTGAGCCCGGGTGGACACCCGCCACCCAGAGTCAGTGCTCAGGAGGCTGCCCTTCCCCACTGCCCACTGCCGGGTGCTGTGTGCTAGGTACACTCTCCCTTTTCATCCCTTTGCAGGCCGACAAAAGGCAGTGCTGTGTGAGCCCGCTCCGCGTCACCTTGAGAAATCACCAAGTCAGAAGAGACGTGCTTCATACCGCACAGAATAGAGCAGCTGACCACGGGGATGTTCTGTCCACTTGGGGGTGGGGTGGGCATCAGTCACTCACCTCCATGCCAGTGCTGAGAAGCCTGCGTGGTCTTGCCGAGTGGGCCACCCTCAGAACTCCCCAGCTCCGCTGGAGTCCCGCCCCTCTGAGACTCTCTCTGCGGGGTGCATATTCTTGCAAAGGTGCAGCTGTTACTGTGGCTGGACATCTCTGGCAACCACGGAGACCCCAACCACACCTCACCACCCATAGATGTGTATTGGCTTCCTCCTCTCTTTGTCCAGAAATCACTGTCAGCGTGGTTATTCGTCTTTAAACAGGCCCGTGAAGTCTGCCTCAGGCTGGGGGGAAAAGAGGGAGGTGGAGGGTTTGAATGGGACATCAGCAGCCTCGGTGTCACCTTGTGAATTTTAATAAATGTCTTTATGGTTAGTTGATGGTATATAGTAACCTCAGATCCTTTAGTGAATTTGCATGGATTTCTGGGCGGGGATGGAAGTTTCTGGGACGTGAACTCAAAACTGCCATTTTAAATAGAGTGCAGGAAGAGTCTTCCCCTGCCTACTCCAGAAAACCAAGGGCAAAGAGAATAAACTTTCAGCTTCAGCTGGAATAAACCCTCTTCCTACCCATCAGCCCCCGCCCCCTAAGGAGCAAGGCCTTTTGGTTGAAAGCACTGGACTCAGAGATAGCTGACCCTAGACAAGTTTCATAAGCTCCTCTCAGCCTTTATGCTCTGATGTGAGAACCGGAGCTGATAAATACATTTTCCACGAGGACCAAGATCATTCAAGCAGCAGCACAATGTGTGATAGGAATCACGTCCAAGAAATGGTAGGGTTCTTCCTGATTTTTAAAAAAAAATTTAAAATTATTTTTTGTCATCTTTATGGGATAGTGACAGCCAGGAATTGAGAGGATGTTGGGGGAGACAGACACCTGCAGACCTGCTTCACCACTTGTAAAGCTTTCCCTCAGGTGGGGACCGGGGGCTCGAATCCGGATCCTTGCGCATTGTGACATGTGTGCTCAACCAGGGGCGTCACCAACCAGGCCCTTCTTGATTCTTTCACTGAGCCTGCACAGTGCTGCTGCAGCTGGGCTCTCCTCACAGGGCCGGCGGTACAGCAGCTGCTCAGTCAGCAGCCCCCCTGCCTCAGCACCACCACCTGAGGGAGCATTTCTGATAACGGTGTCAGAGATGGAGGTTGCCAAGAGGCGCCTAACTAATTGGCTCCCAATTACAGAGTCGCAGGGAAGAGGGGAGCCTTCGAGCGTGTCATCCCTTCAGCTCAAATCCCCAGCCTGAGCTCTCCCCAGATGGTCTCCGGCATGCAGAGTGAGAGAGGGAGTCAACAGGAACATCAGAGAGGCCAGACTGGAAGGCCTGGGAACGGGGCACGGCAGGGCCGAGAAGCAGGGGTTGGGGAGTGTTCCCCACGCCACACCTGACCTGAGCTTCCCCAGTCTCTACTACAGCGAGTCACAAAGAGCGGGAGGCTAGGTAATCTGCCCAGGTTCACGCCACATGGTAGGGAGAGTCCTTAAACACACAAAACCGGAATTATTTAATGACCTAGCAATGTCACTCTTGGCATTTCTCTAAAGGACACGCAAACACGAATTAGAAGGGAATGTGGGCCTCTGTTCATAGCTGCTTTTTTTTTTTCTCAGTGGCCAAAGAGTGGAAGCAGCCTAGATGGCCAGCGACAGATGACTGGATAATAAGTTACGGGATGTATACTCTTTAGAATCAATCTGCAATCCAGAAAGCTGACATTGTATCCTTTGGGATGAAATGGATGGAGCCGGAGGTGAAAATGCTCAGGGAAATAGGTTTAAGACAACAAGCAGAGGGTCGCACACGTGTGTGCAATCTGGAGAAGTGAGACACGTGGACTTGCAAAGAAAAAGAAAAAAGTCAAACAGCTGTCTCTGAGACTCTGTGAGAACAACGGCAGTTATCTTTGGGAGGGTGTGCACACCGTGGAGCTAAACCCTGCCATCTTAGACCTTCCCTCAAACCTTCCCACACAGCCCTCTTCAGAGCTCCTCCCCAGCTCTGACAGCCCTGACCCAGGCCTGATTCCTCAGTGCCTAGCACAGTAGCTGGCTCCACCAAGTATCTCTCTCCAGGAGTGTCTGTTGACTGGATTTGGTATCGAGAATCCTCTAAAGGGGCCGGGTGGTGGCGCACCTGGTTGAGCGCATGTGTTATGATGCACAAGGACCCAGGTTGGGGCCCCCAGTCCTCACCTGCAGGGGGGAAAGCTTCAAAAGTGAAGCAGGGCTGCAAGTGTCTCTCTGTTTCTCACCCTCTCTATCCCTCCCCTTCCCTCTGTATTTTTGCTTTATTATCTTTATTTATTGGATAGAGACAGCCAGAAACTGAGAGGGAAGGGGGAGATAGAGAGGAAGTGAAACAGAGAGACACCTGCAGCCCTGCTTCACCACTTGCGAAGCTTTCCCCTCCCTCTGTATTTCCGACTGTCTTTATCCTATAAATAAAGATAATAATAAAAAAAGAATCCTCTAAGAAGCCCAGCGCCTCTTCAACACCAATGCCAACATGTGTGGCCTGAGGAGGCTGTTGAATTTCAGAACCTTAGATGGCACATTCCCAGTGACCTTGATGCAGAACCAGGGAATCACCTGGAAACGCAAGGTTGGATGCCCAGCCTTCACCTGTCCTCCCTGTGTTCATGGACACCAGTGAGGCAGATGCCAAGCAAGCTTAGCCTGGAGGGTGACTGTGCACCTTGGTGGGTAAGACCCTCTTCCCTGGGACCCCCACGTGGCTGCCTTCCTGGCATAGCAGGGAGGGGCACAGAGAGTCTGAGCCACGGGCCGCATACAGCCCCCACAGCCATGTGATCTGGCCCTGCCAGAAAACCTCAGGGAGGACCCCAGACCCAAGAAATCGAAGGGCTTTTTGCATGGCCAGCAAATGATGTTAGGAAGATCTTAAACGATGGGGTTTACAGCTAACAATATTTATACACTTTCCCTGTATTTGGGAGCTACTCTATCCCCTGATCCAGCTGTCTTGTCCTTTTTCCAACTCTGACGCCATCTCCCCAAACAATAACTTGGGCCCACCTGCATGTTAGCTGTCAGGCTCAGGCAGGAACTAGTGAAAGTCATGGGCCATTTAGAATATCCCTAAAATATACCTGCTAGCTTTTTTCCAAAACTGAGACCCCAAATCTTCATCTGCAGTATTCTAGCCTTTAGGTTCATGATTAGTCAATAATTTGTTCTGCTTTATATCTTTAACTCTTTTTCAGCCACAAGGTTCCAGATGCTACCATGATGCCAACCTGACTTCCCTGGGCAGACGACTCCACCAATGTGTCCTGGAGTCCCACCTCCCCCACTAGGGAAAGAGAGACAGGCTGAGAGCATGGATCGACCTGCCAACGCCCATGTTGAGTGGAGAAGCAATTACAGAAGCTAGACCTTCCACCTTCTTGCAGCCTATAATGACCCTGGGTCCATACTCCCAGAAGGATAAAGAATAGGAAAGCTTTCAAGGGAGGGGACGGTATACTGAGTTCTGGAGGTGGGAATTGTACCCCTCTTATCCTATGGTCTTGTCTATATTTCCATTTTATAAATAAAAAAATTAAGAAAAATATCTTAATGGCTCTTGGCAGAAGAGAAAAAAAAAGAAGACAAAGAGAAGAAAAAGTTCCTGGCCCATGACAACATTGGCTACTGGCTCTCCTCACACAGACCCCACCCAACTTGGGCCCCTGAAATTTGAGCTGCTGCTTCACCATGGGTTTCTGCTCATTATCAGCGTGTTCATTCATTCCATAGGTGGGCACACAGCAAGGGGCCAGGCAGCACTGGACATCAGTGACCAGTCTGGGTCTTTTTTCTTGCTCCCCGCCCGTCCTGTGTCAGAGATGAGCAGTGCTCTGAGTACTCCAGGCTTCCTAAGAAAGGAAGAAGGACTTGAATTGTCCCTTTTGTTATTACCAGGGCTTCACTGTCCTGAATCAACTTTCTTTAAATGAACAGAGTCACAAAGACCAAGAGAGAGACACTGCAGCCCTCCCCGCTCCAGTGCACTGGGTGCCAGACACAACTTCCCCTCTCTCCTGGGCTTGAGTCTTTGCCTGTTCAGGAATGCTGGCAGCCGGCACTCTCCCTGCCTGTCAGCTACAAAAAGAGCTCTTCATTTTTCAAAGGAGACATTTGAGAAGTCCCTGAATCTGCATGCTGCCAAAGCCTCCCCCCCCCCCCCCCAGTGACTGCTGTTAAGTCCAAATTATTACGTTTATTCTTTCAGTCGCAGCTGTCGTTTGACATGCGGCTATTATGTCTGGGGCTTCCTGGCCGCCTGCTCAGGGCAGCCTCTGCAAAGCCTCCTGCCGGCTGCAGGCACTTGGTGACAAGCTGGTGGCAGCACCCACAGTCCTGGTCGCCCACACAGGGGCCTAAGAAAATGTCAGGGCTGAGTGGTTCCTGGGAAGGCCTCCTGTTTCTTTATCTTGTTTATTTTTTTTTTTTTTCAGTCAGTCCCAACAGCTGCCTTGATCCTCACACAAGGCAAACACGGTCCTTTCCCTGTTTTGTTATTAACACATTCTGGCATAATTGCTTGGGCTCTCAGCTGTGACCTGTTAAGAGAGTGACCGGGTCCTGGAATTTTCCAGGGGGACACAGCCTCTTGGTTAAGGAGCACATCTGCACCCCCCAACCGAATCTATTTGTCTGTAAGCCCCCAAGTCAAATCTCTTGTTGGATTTGTTCAAACACAAATTAATAGTTGAATTTACACAGATTTAATGTCTTATCATCTTTCTGGTCTGGGAATCTACATTCAGGACTTGATGCCTTGGCTCAGATAGCTGACACTTAGTGCTGAAAAATGATTTTAATCCCCTCAAAGCCCACTCCTTCTGCACACTGCCAGCCTAGAACAGTCAATCCCCTCTCACCAGATACACAGGGCCCACCGCCACCAACAGATAAGCTCCGTTTGTAGGCTTTGGGCCACGTCAGAGGTTTGTTCTAAATTACAGCACAATGTGATGGTGTGGGTAAGAACGACACTTTGATGCTGCTAGTGGGAATGCAAACGGCTCGGCCCCTGTGGGAAACAGTCCGCAGACCCCTGAGAACACCAGGAATGGATGTGACCTATGACCCGGCAGCTCTCCCCCCAGGGACTTAGCCAAAAGACACAACATACCTAGCCGAAGAGACCTGTGTTCATAGCAGCACAGTTTGTAATAGCACAAAACTGGAAGCAACTCAGATGTCCAACAACAGATGAGTGGCTGAGCAAGTTGCGGTGTATATACACCATGGAGTACTGCTCAGCCAGAAGAAGTGATAAAATCTCCTTTTCCGTATTTCGGATGGGACTTGAAGGAATTATGTTAAGTGAGGTAAGCCAGAAGGAGAAGGACGGACAGAGGGTGAGCTCACTTATAGGCAAGGAGAGAGAAGGGAGATAAGTGCAAAGGATTCTGGACTTGGGGAGAGGGCATCAGATGCCCAGTGCACTATGGTGAAGAGGGCCTGGGCGAGGGGTGGGTGTGGTGTCCAGACAGACACCTGTCACAGAGAGAGAAGAAACTCTACCCTGCCTGCCACTCCAACAAGAAACAGCTCCTACTACTTGTACCATGTTGTGTTCTTCAGCCATGATAGAAACACAGAACGTCTCACGACGCCCAGTTCAGGGACTGGCAGCTCTGTGTGAAGAGAGGTTTTGTACCTGCTCAGCGAATCAGAGGGTCCTAATTTATTTCAACTCCAGTTGGATAACTGTCAAAACTCCAAGTCTCTGTTTCCCTGGCCTCCAACCGATAACTCTGTCTCCAGTGTTCGGATATTAAGTTCACTTCTAAACCTTCCAGGGTCCCTCTGCCAAACCACTCGTGCACTCTTAGATGAAGCAAGGTTAGCTCAATCTGCGTGCGTGCGTGCGTGCGTGCGTGCGTGTGTCTGGGGTTACGCCGTCGTTATTTTTACCATGTCAACCCTGTGGATTGTCCTGCTGTTAGCACCTGACAGGGTCCTAGCTGCATAGAGCATCACCATTCTCAGTTTAGAGACTGGAGACTTTGCGTGGAGAGCTGAGGGCCCTCCTGTGTTCCTGGGCTGCTTGTTATCTCCCCGCCTCTCTCCCTCTCCCTTTCTGCAAGTTACAGCTGGTTAAGAGACGGACCTGTCCACCCATTTTTACCAATTTCCTTACCAGCACCCAAGCAGGCCAACTAGAACTTACAGCATTAGTATTACTGTGCCAATGCAGAACCAGAAATGTAAACGAAAGGAATTAAAGACGGGAGAGCAAAGTCCTACAGAAGAACATACAGGTAATTTTTGGACAAAACATCCCAACGCCAAATTTCTTCCTCGGAAGATCAGCAAGGAGAATTAAAACCACTCAGGTATGTGTGAGGCTTACAAAGAGTGGGTTCTGTGGGACTGGAGGCATCATGCCCCCAGATCTCAAACTATATTATACGGCTATTGTAAGCAAAACTTCCTGGAACTGGAATAAGAACAGACACACTGACCAGTAGAACAGAAACAAGAGCCCAGAAATAGGCCCCCACACCTACGGACATCCAGTTTTTGACAAGAGGGCCCCAAATGGAGAAAGACAGGTCTCATTAATAAATGGTGTTGGGAAATTGAGTTGGAACCTGCAGAAGAATGGAAATGGACCACTACATTTCTCCACACACAAATGTAAACTCCAAATGGATCAGGGGCTTGGATGCCGATCCAGAAGCTAGCAAAGATTTAGAGGTGAATACAGGCCACCTTCAGCGACTCAAGTCCAACTGCGAGAAAAACAAAAACAAAACCATGAGACAGCACCAAACTGAAAAGTTATTGTACAGTAAAGAAACCACTTTCCAGAGAAGACTCCTTAAGAATGGGAAAGTCTAGTGTCGACTTAGACTTAGATGCCCTCCTCACCTACTTCCTATTACAGTTCCCTCACGCACTCCAAGACTAACCTTAGCAAAGCAAGGACTGCAAAAGCTGAATAAGGGCAAGAGACCGGCATGCTTTAACGATGACTCTAGTCATTATCACGCCACCCCATCAGCATGCTTTAACGATGACTCTAGTCATTATCACGCCACCCCATCAGCTGGGGCCCTAATCAAGGAAGTCCTGAGATTCCCAAACAGACATGATGGGCCTAGACCTTGAATAAATCCCTCTCCCCATTGTTACCGGTAATTTCTATCAGGAACAACAAAACAGATCCCTTTGTGGGCCCCATAGGGCCTTACCCTCTGAAGGGAGGATGGACAACATACTCTATCCTACACCTGAGGAAGATGGGTCCTGATATTGGGGCAGCTAGAATGTTCCTACTCATGACCACAGAATGTGAGCTCAGATCTACAGGGATGCAGAGGTCACACAGGCTCCTAAGCTGAATATGGGCTCCAGACCAAATCAAATTGATGGGGTTTACCATCAACAATATTTATACCCCTTTCCCATATTAGGGAGCTACTCTCTTCCCTGATCTAGCTTTCTGTCCCTTTTCTAACCATGATATCACCTCTCCAGACAATAACTTGGATCCACCTGCATATCAAACTTCAGGCTCAGAGAAAAAAAAAAAAACCAGTATAGCCACAGGCCCTTTGAAATATAACTAAAATATGCCTACTAGCTATCTACAAAATGGAGGACCCCCCCCCCCCAACTCTTCATCTGCACTATTCCAGCCTTTAGGTCCATGACTGTTCAACAATTTATTTGGCTTTTCATGTTAACTCTCTTTTCAGCCCCCAGGTTCCAGATGCCAGCATGATGCTGACCAGACTTCCCTGGACAGACAACCCCACCAATGTGTCCTGGAGCTCCGCTTCCCCACTAGGGAAAGAGAGAGACAGGCTGGGAGTATGGATTGACCTGTCAACACCCATGTTCAGCAGGGGAAGCAATTACAGAAGCCAGACCTTCCACCTTCTGCATCCCACAATGACCTTGGGTCCATACTCCCAGAGGGATGAAGAATAGGAAAGCTATCAGGAGAGGGGATGGGATACGGAGATCTGGTGGTGGGAACTGTGTGGTGTTTTAACCCTCTTACCCTATAGTTTTGTTAATGTTTCCTTTTTAAATAATAAAAAAAAGAATGGGAAAATTTCTTTAAATGTCATATATTAGACAAAAGGCTAATAACCAAAATATATACAGAGCTCACCAAATTTAAGGGGAAAAATCCAAAAGTGGGGAGAACATATGGACAGAATATTCACCAAAAAAAAGAGAGAGAGATCCAGGGGGCCAACAGACATATGAAAAAATGCTCCAAGTCACTGATTCTCAGGGAAATGCAAATACAAACAGTGAGATATCACTTCACTCCTGTGAGAATGTCACGTCAGAAAGGATAACAACAACAAATGCTGGAGAGGTTGTGAGGACAAAGGAGCCCTCCTGCACTGCTGGTGGGAATGTCAATTAGTCCAGTCCCCGTGAAGAAGTCTGGAGAACTCTCAGAAGGCTAGAAGTGGACCTACCCTTTGATCCTGCAATTCCTCTCCTGGGGATATAGCGTAAGGAACCAAACACACCCATCCAAAAAGATCTGTGTATACATATGTTCATAGCAGCACACTTTTTAATAGCCAAAACCTGGAAGCAACCCAGGTGTCCAACAACAGATGAGTGGCTGAGCAAGTTGCTGTCTGTACACACAATGGAATACTACTCAGCTATTAAGAATGATAAATCCAGGGAGTCAGGTGGTAGCGCAGCAGGTTAAGAGCATGTGGCACAGAGCTCAAGGACCAGTGTAAGGATCCAGGTTCGAGCCCCCAGCTCCCCACCTACAGGGGAGTCGCTTCACAGGCGGTGAAGCAGGTCTGCAGGTGTCTATCTTTCTCTCCCTCTCTCTGTCTTCCCCTCCTCTCTCCATTTCTCTCTGTCCTATCCAACAACAACATCAATAATAACTACAACAATAAAACAACAAAGACAACAAAAGGGAATAAATATTAAAAAAAAAAAGACACCAGGCTCATGGTTTCTGAACACCATCACAGAGATATCCCCCCTGCCCCGTGTTCTAGACAACACCGGTCTGTTGTAAGGTACCAGGCAGACGCCCTGTGTCCCACACTAACACCCTTTGTCCAGCAGATCACAGCATTCCAGATACCAGACTGTCTGAAGTCATGCTATCAAATGATCGGGAATTAGCACAATGGAATCTCTCTTTTTCTTTTCTTTTTTTAATATTTATTTATTTATTCCCTTTTGCTGTCCTTGTTTTATTGTTGTAGTTTTGTAGTTATTATTGATGTCGTTGTTGGATAGGACAGAGAGAAATGGAGAGAGGAGGGGAAGACAGAGAGGGGGATAGACACCTGCAGACCTGCTTCACCGCCTGTGAAGTGACTCCCCTGCAGGTGGGGAGCCAGGGGCTCAAACTGGGATCCTTACACCGGTCCTTGTGCTTTGCACCACGTGCACTTAACCAGATGAGCTACCACCCGACTCCTGGAATCTTTTTTTAAAAAATTTTTTTTGTTATATTTATTTTCCCTTTTGTTGCCCTTGTTTTTATTGTTGCTATTGTTATTGATGTTGTCGCGTTGGATAGCACAGAGAAATGGGGAAAGGAGGGGAAGAGAAAGACAGACACCTGCAGACCTGCTTCACCGCCTGTGAAGCGACTCCCCTGCATGTGGGGACCCGGGGGCTTGAACCCGGATCCTTAGGCCAGTTCCTGCGCTTAGCGCCACGTTCGCTTAACCCACTGCATTACTACCGGACTCCCCAAATCTCTCTTTTTCTATAACAGCTTGTCTTCCTCTTCCAAAAGCCAGTGAGCCGTCACCTAGAATTCTAGGTCTGAGTCAGGATGTTTAAGAAAGAATTCACTGCCATTTTGTTGCTGAGAGCTGAGAGCACAGAGGCTTCACAAGGGAGGAAGCACTTCCTCAGAGTTGCAGGCTGGCGGTGGTGGGCCCGGCAGAGAAGGTGAGAGAGAGATCTCAACCTCAACCGGGGGCATCTGATGCATGTTCCCATGAGGCTGTCGATGCGGTATCGGAGATGCTCTTCCAGGACTGAAAGGCGAGCGGGTCCACTGTGGGAGGGGAAGGGTGACAATGACGAACCTGAACAGAACTGAAGACGGGGACCCTCCACTCTTAATTCTGCACCCCAGCCACCTCACCTGCTTCGTTCTGGGCCCTGTGCATCCGCCAGCCCCATGTTGACCTTTTCTGCACTCCCACAGCCAAGCCACCTAATTCTCTTGCCAGCAGCACAGCCATATTGCATCATGTTTGCATCTGTCAGAGCAGGGAGGTATCAACAGGTGGCACCCGGTGCACCACTCTGTGACCTCTTTGGCCTCTCATGAGTTTGCAATCTAGCCAACAGCCCCCAGGAAGCACAAGTGCCTTGGGCTCCTCCTTTCATTCTGGGGTCAGTTGGGAAGGCAGGCTCCGTGGCCCCCAGACCCTGCCGGCCGGCCGGCCGGCCGGCCCTCCTCCCTCCTGAAGCCACACTCCGAAGCTCAGGAACTCATCCACCTGGTCCCCCTTCGCCCCATCTTCCTCTGCTCCCCTAGTCAGGTGCCTCCTCCTCAGATCACTAAGCACCTCCTCCCTCGGGCTCCAGGAGCTCTGTGTAGGGGCGCCCCTGGGCTTCATCCATAATTAATGACAATTCAGCTACACGTGTTTCCTATTAGCAATTCAGGCTCTTTTAGGGCTTTTTTCTTTAACATACTTTGCAATTCCCCAACATTCAGAGAGGCCTTTAAATAGGAAGAAACTCATCAAAGCATGGACTGTCTGAGGCTTCTGGAAGGAGGTTCTAATGAAGACTTCCTCCCCAGAGAACGTGCCAGGAAACGCCCTGTGCTATGCTCCTCACCCCAGGTTTCTCCAGATGAACGAGAGACTGAAACAATGTCAGTGGAATGCATTTTAAAACAAGGGTCCCAGGTTACCATAACAACCAAGGTTTCAACATCTTGTTGACTAACTGCAAAGTGATCTGATCAGGGAGACCAGGCTTTGAGAACAAAAGCATCAGGTTGCCATAGCAACTGGACATACAGGAAATGGAGTTGTTTCAATAGGCTTTTTTTTTTGGGGGGGGTGGGTAGGGGGAAGGCAACACCCCTCTAGGGTGAATGGGCATCCAGGAGACATTTCTGTTGGTCAAGAGTCTGCCAAACTCTGGCGGGCACAGTCCTAAATCAGAAGCCCAACCAGTCATAGTGATCTGAGGGCATTATGACTTCAGACTCAACATTCTCTTTTTGCCTTCTGAGTCAGTGGCTGGGAGAGGCGTTCTGCTCACTGGGGCATCTGTGCCAGGTGCCTCTGATCCCAGGGAGGTGGGTTCAAGTGTCTGCAGTCAGCCAGCAGGTCAGGGAGGGCTGGCTAGCCAGGGACACGCCAACTCTGAGTTGGTTGTGCTCCATACAATCTTCCCCCCTCCAATTTGCATTAGTGATTTACACGATTTTAAAGTAAAAGGGGGGGAGGAGTCGGGAGGTAGCACACTGAGTTACGCGCACATGGCGCAAAGCACAAGGACCAGCATAAGGATCCCGGTTCAAGCCCCTGGCTCCCCACCTGCAGGGGGTCGCTTCACAGGCGGTGAAGCAGGTCTGCAGGTGTCTGTCTTTCTCTCCCCCTCTCTGTCTTCCCCTCCTCTCTCCATTTCTCTCTGTCCTATTCAACACCACCACTCCACTGAGCCTATGCCCCATGTGTTTATAAGACTCGACTGAGTGATTGTAATTCATTGTTAAAGCCCCCATCCCATATTTTAAACTTTTTTGTTTTATTTATATTTATTTATTTATTTATTTATTTGCCTCCAGGGTTATTGCTGGGGCTCAGTGCCTACACTATGAATCTACTGCTCCTGGAGGCCATTCTTTCCCATTTTGTTGCCCTTGTTGTTGTTGGATAGGACAGAGAGAAATCGAGAGAGGACGGGAAGACAGAGAGGGGGAGGGGAAGACAGACACCTGCAGACCCACACCCATATTTTAAACTTTTAACCAGGAAAATAAAAAGGCAGTCACCAGAGAAGCATGTGGGCCATCTGAGCAAAGATGGATGTCCTCCGTGTGGAAGCTGGTGTCCATTTTTGTTGATTTCTAAAGTCCCGCCTTCACATCCTTTTAAGGCCACACCCACATCTAGTACAGCTTTCAGGTGTCCTTCCTTGTCTACTCTTCCCTCTCAGGTAAGGGAGACAGGGTCTGACTTCCTCAGGTGTTCCTCATAATCTCTTCCCTCTCAGTAACGGGGCAGAAACAAAGGTTCCTGGTAACAAAAGTTCCAGGTCCCAGTGGATCTGGGGTTCATAGCTTGCTCCCTGTAATCTTTGATCAACTAGCAGGCTGTTCTGGATTGGCTCTTAAGGGAGTGACAAAGTCAAATCTCAGAAGACCTCTTGAGCTCCTCAATCATAACTGACAGATTCTATATAGATTTTTTTCTGAGAGAGAGAGAGAGAGAGACAGAGACACCAGAGCACTGCTCAGCTCTGGCTGATGGTGGGCCCGGGAATTGAACCTGCCTGGGACCCGGGAGCCTCAGGCAGGAAAGTCTTTTGCAGAACCATTATGATGTCTCCCTAGCCCAGCATACTTCTGACCAAAACAAAGCATATAGTCAAAACCCACTGTTCAAAGAGTCTGGCTGTACCGTTTCTTGCTGGGAAGACCTGAACAAGCCCAAGGCAAAGGGTGTGCATGGTGGACAGAAATGGAGTCAATCTTGCAGACAAATATGCCAGCTTTCCTGTGGAACCCACCCTTGAAGTCATGGACAGAAGTCGAACATGCAAAAATCAAACACTTTACCTCCCTATTAAGAGACATTTGACTTTCAGAGAGCAAAACAAAAATCACAAAATGCCAAATTACGGCCTACATATTAGATGCAATTTCTGACTATGTATTTTTAGGACTCTCTTCTTGTTCTTTAATTGCATTCCTTTCAAAACAGAACAGAGCCCAGTGACCACTTGAGCCCCAAGGGGTGTATAATGGAGGCTGGATGTGACATCCCCGGTGGAGAGAAGCAGTTTACTGCAGTGACTTAAAGAGTGGGCCCTCCTGTCAGATTGCCTGGGGTCAGCACTTCTCTCAGACTGACTGGGGCTGTGAACTTGGGGAGGATGTAGGACCCTCAGGGCTCTCAGCCTCCCTATCTGTAGATTGAGGTTCAACTCTTTCAAGTTTCTGATTAGCCCCCTGAGATACATGAATCGCTTATAAATGCCTCTGAAATGGGGAGGGGGCACCCCCCACTGGTGCCATGTTAAAGTCTCATGGCATCTTGAGCTCAAAGCAGATGGCAGTGCCGTCCTCATGGCCAGTGAAGTCATACTGACTTGAACGGCCTCCCCTGATGAGGAGGAGGAGGATCCAGACTTGACATTCACGGAGAAAGTCTAGGGAAGTGGACACGAGGCAAGTGGTGACAGGCACTGCACAGTCTGAGTACTAGACAGGGGCACAGTTTGTGCCTGCACCTTCTGTGTCTCTCCCAATGTAAGGGGACACAACTTTCCTCCACAACTTTTCCAGCGGCATTTTTTTTTTTGCCTCCAGGGTCATTGATGAGGCTCAGTGCCTGCACCATGAATCCATTGCTCCTGGAGGCTATTTTTTCCCCCTTTTGTTGCTCTTATTGCTTTCGTTGTTGTGGTTATTATTATTCTTGTCATTGATATCGTGTTGTTGGATAGGACAGAGAGAAATGGAGAGAGGAGGGGAAGACAGAGAGGGGGAGAGAAAGACAGACACCTGCAGACCTGCTTCACCGCCTGTGAAGAGACTCCCCTGCAGGTGGGGAGCCGGGGGCTCGAACCGGGATCCTTACTTCGGTCCTTGCGCTTTGCGTCATTTGCGCTTAACCCGCTGTGCTACCACCCGGCTCCCACCAGTGGCATTTTTTTTCCCTGAATGCAAGCACTGTCCCACCAACTCCAGGACCTCACCACCATTTTCCCTCTGCAAGAAGAAACTGAGTCAGTGAGACAGACGAGGAACCATGCTGAGAGTCGCGGAATCAACTAGCTGCAGAGAGGAGCTGAGCTCAGGGCTCTTGCTCCCAGTGGTCTTCATCCATCTCTCTGTCCCCATCCCTGGAATCACTGTGCCGAGTGAGGAGGAGGGGCAGCGAGTCACTGGGAACTGGCAGCTTCTCTCTGGAGAGCTCTTGAAGGAGCTCAAGAGACAGTGATGAGGCCTGTGCACCGCGGGCTGGACGTGTGTGCGCTGAGATCCTGGAGGGGAGGAGGACTCCAGGAGGTGGCTACATCTCCTCGTGGGCTGGGCTTCTCTCTTGTCTCGGGGGACAGTCTTTTGTGGGGAGCCATCCAGGTGAAGCGCAACACAACAGGGGAGAGAGAGAGAGGGAGCAAAAGAGATGGGAAGGAAGAATGGTCCAAAGGAGGAAGAGAGAAAGTCCTTTTCCACCTGTGCTCACTGGAGACACAGCCAGCTCTCTGAGGGGGGTGAATGTTGTAGTTCAAACTGCTCTAACAAAGCCCCGACCACCTGCTGGCTAGGTGGCTAGGGATGGGCGGGGGGCGTTCTCTCCACAGTCCTGGGGAGCGCAAGTCTAAAGTCTGAGGCCTGGCTGCTCACGCATGGGGCCAGGTTCTGGGAAGGGCAAGGGCTCTCTCTGAGGCTGCAGACTGCCAAGCCCCTGATATGAGGACACGCTGGGCGGGTATGTCAGCAGAGCTGTTTGCAGACCAGGCTGGAGGCACCAAGCCAAAGGTGAGGTGGGACTTTCATGTCTTGGGGGAAGAGAAAGCCTGGAGGAGGCTCTCACGGCCGACCGCTAGATGAGGAGAACAAGCCAGATTCCCGGGCATCAAAGTCTTATATGTGCACCAGTCGCAGTCGGAAAGCTAGTGGCGCCACCATTTTATGAGATATGAGCCAACCAGAAGCACCAACCAGCAAATGAGAGCTGACTCGGGTCTGTCTCACCCCAATACTTCTTTTTTAATTTCTTTATTGGGGAATTAATGTTTTACATTTGACAGTAAATAGAGTAGTTTGTATATGCATAACATTTCCCAGTTTTCCATATAATGATACAACCCCCACCAGGTCCTCTGTCATCCTTCTTGGACCTGTATTTCCCCCCACCCCAGAGTCTTTACTTTGGTGCAATATACCACTTCCAGTTCAGGTTCTACTTGTGTTTTCTTTTCTGATCTTGTTTTTCAACTTCGGCCTGAGAGTGAGATCATCCCATATTCATCCTTCTGTTTCTGACTTATTTCACTTAACACGAATTTTTCAAGGTCCATCCAAAATAGGCTGAAAATGGTGAAGTCACCATTTTTTATAGCTGAGTAGTATTCCATTATGTATATAGACCACAACTTGCTCAGCCACTCATCTGTTGTTGGACACCTGGGTTGCTTCCAGGTTTTGGCTATTACAAATTGTGCTGCCAAGAACATATGTGTACACAGATCTTTTTGGATGGGTGTGTTGGGTTCCTTAGGATCTATCCCCAGGAGAGGAATTGAAGTGTCATAGGGTAGGTCCATTTCTAGCCTTCTGAGAGTTCTCCAGACTGTTCTCCACAGAGGCTGGACCAATTGACATTCCCACTAGCAGTGCAGGAGGGTTCCTTTGACCTGACAACCTCTCCAGCATTTGCTGCTGTTACCTTTTCTGATGTATGACATTCTCACAGGAGTGAAGTGATATCTCATTGTTGTCTTTATTTGCATTTCTCTGACAATCAGAGACTTGGAGCATTTTTTCATGTGTTTCTCGGCTTTTTGGATCTCTTCTGTGTCCATGTCCTTTCCCCATTTTTGGATGGGGTTATTGTCTTGTTGAGTTTGGCAAGCTCTTTATATATTCTGGTTATCAGTCTCTTGTCTGATGTATGGCATCTACAGATCTTCTCCCATTCTGTGAGGGGTCTCTTGGTTTGGGTAGTGGTTTCTTTTGCTGTGTAGAACCCCAGTACTTCTTTCTAGCATCTTCCTCCAACTTCCCTGAAAGGGAGCAAAGGCATT
This sequence comes from Erinaceus europaeus, assembly GCF_950295315.1. NCBI lineage: Eukaryota > Metazoa > Chordata > Mammalia > Eulipotyphla > Erinaceidae > Erinaceus > Erinaceus europaeus. The sequence goes on from NC_080176.1 coordinate 7,881,980, forward strand.
CGGCTGGAATCAAGCAATCTGGCCATCAGAGAGAGATTGGACAGTGGCAATAAAGCTCCCCAGTAAGCTTCAAGTATGACTCCGAGTCTTCTCCATGAAGTGGAGGGCATGACCCAGCCCAGCCAATCAGAGTAACGTCCTCTCCCAGCCCAGCCAATCAAAGTAGCGTCCTCTCCTAGCCCAGCCAATCAGAGTAACGTCCTCTCCTAGCCCAGCCAATCAGAGTAATGTCCTCTCCTAGCCCAGCCAATCAGAGTAACGTCCTCTCCTAGCCCAGCCAATCAGAGTAACGTCCTCTCCTAGCCCAGCCAATCAAAGTAGCGTCCTCTCCTAGCCCAGCCAATCAGAGTAACGTCCTCTCCTAGCCCAGCCAATCAGAGTAACGTCCTCTCCTAGCCCAGCCAATCAGAGTAACGTCCTCTCCTAGCCCAGCCAATCAGAGTAACGTCCTCTCCTAGCCCAGCCAATCAGAGTAGCGTCCTCTCCTAGCGACTGAGCACTTGACCCCGAGGCAAGCCCATCAGAATGAATCCCAGGAGTTGTGTAGAAAGGAAGGAAGAAATACTACATCACAGTGAAAAAGGTAATATTTCAAGTCTGCTTTGGGAGAGAATGGATGGAGATGGAATGGGGGGCAGTGATTATGCTTTGGTGAAATAGGTAAAGATAGTTTCACCCACGTGGACTCTAGAGAACCGAGACACATAAAGTTGCAAAACCCACCAATCAAAGACCCGAAGTAAAGGAGTTGTCTCTAAGACTTTGTGAGGACTCTCTTGGCTATTTTGGGAGGGTGGTGGGTGATGTCTGGAATACCTTTATGAAAGACTGAGCGTTCCTTGTGGAGTAGGAGACCCGGACACGCGGGGAATGGCAAATCCATCCAGTTAGTGAGAAGTCAAGGTGGGGAGGGAGAGAGGGAAAGAGGGAGAGGGAGAGAGGGGGAGAGGGAGAGAGTGGGAGAGGGAGAGAGTGGGAGAGGGGGGGGAGAGAGAGAGAGAGGGAGAGGGAGAGAGAGACTGGAATCCCTAGCCACTCACTGGTCAATGGCTGACGGGCTTATTACAAATCCCAAGTTGATCAACAGCAAAGAGGTGTGTGAAGCCACCCCACTTTCTGGGCATTTCTAAACCAACAGGACTAAGGAACTGCTACCGTGTCCCCTCAACACAGCACTGACCACAAAGCAGGACACACACTTGGTGTCCATCAGTCCAGTGGCCAAGGCTACAGGCGACAAACGTGTCACAGTTTGGCTCGCCGCCACCTAGTGACCAGTCAGAAGACTGTGTGAAGAAACCGCCCTAGTCACTGCCCCGCATTGATACTTAGCCATTCCATCCATGTCTGCTGTGAAAATTAGAGACAGAGATAAATTGAGAGGGGGCGGGGGGAGAGACAGCACAGGGGGGAGGGGAGAGACACCTGCTGCACTGTTTCCAGTTGAGTACTCTGTGCACTCTACTGGGTACACCAATGCTCAGTCCTTGAAATCTCAAAACCAGAGGGCTGTGAAAATACTCTGAGGACTGCAAGTGGGGTTCGCTCTGGCATGAAAGCCTCTGGATGATGTGTCACTGCGTTCACCCAGGCTGACAGCCCCAGACGTCCCTCAGTCTCAATACAATGAGAGCAGGTGCCAAGGCCCAGTGCTGTGCCTGCATCTTCAGGGCGACAATCACGGAAGTGTGCTTCTGAATCCCGGGACACGGTGCGGTTCCCACCAGTCCTGTGAGGGGCTGGCAGAAGCGTCCTCCTCACAGCTCAGGCCCGGAGCTCATGTTCTTGCCTGCTCCACCTCCTGAGTGAAGAGGGCGGCTGCCCACCTAGCAAGGCTAAGACGCACGCCCAGCCACTGAGCTGACGAGCCTGGTGTACTGACACCCACCCCCTGTGGTCACCTGTTTTGCCGACATTGGCACATAAAGGGTCCTCTTTATCCACATTATTTATTTCCTTTTGTTGCCCTTGTTGTTTCATTGCTGTAGTTGTTATTGCTGTCATCATTGTTGGATAGGACAGAGAGAAATGGAGAGAGGAGGGGAAGACAGAGAGGGGGAGAGAAAGACAGACACCTGCAGACCTGCTTCACCACCTGTGAAGCGACTCCCCTGCAGGTGGGGAGCCGGGGGCTCAAACTGGGATCTTTACCCCAGTCCTTGCACTTTGTGCCACATGCACTTAACCCACTATGCTACCTATTTTGTTATTCTTATATTTGATAACACAGAGTATTGAGATGGGAGGAAATAAAGGGAGAGGGACACACACACACACACACACACACACACACACACCTGCAGCCCTGCTTCACTCCCTGTAGGCGGGGAGTGGGGGCTTGAACCTAGGATCTTACTCATGACAATGTGTGTGTCTCCAACCAAGTGTGTCACCACCCTAGACCCCTGCTGTCTTCTGAAATGGTCATTTTTATGTAAGAAAACCAGATGTTTGTGTCTCACAGTCAGTATTCAAGAAGGATACAGGGATAGAGAGAAGAGTATAGGCAGAGAGAAATGGAGAGGAAAGATGGAGAGACGAGGCAAGGGAGGGAGGAGAGAGATGGGGAAAGACATCATTGTCCTCCTGTCCTTTTAATATTCAAAAATATGTATTTATCTACTGATACAGACAGAAACTGAGGAGGAGAGAGACACATGCCGCCCTGCCCCACAGCAGGTGGACACGCCTTTCTCTTGATCCAGTTCCACTTTCTGGCTGTGTTCTGTTCTATGAAACTGAGGCTGAGAATCATTTCTCTGGCTCCCCTATCTGAGCCACTCCTTTGGAGAACACTGTCCACGACCCTCAGAAAACTCTCCCACTTCAGTCCATTAGGGGCAGCCAGAATCCCCCTGCCAACCCCCAGCCTGGCCCCAGACCATGATCAGGGTTGGGCTAAAAGGATGCGCCCCCTTTGAGGACAGCTGTCAAGATGGCCAGGGTCCAGTTCTGCAGCTGTGGCTTCCTGGGCCTTGCTTTCCATCTGTCCCCGAGAGAGGAACTAGAGGGGCTGGTCCCTGGGAGGCCTCCAAAGCCCAGTGGAAGCACAGAGGCTGCTCTGGGCCTGCCTCAGGGAGTAAAGGGTGAAGCCGGCGGCTCTGAGGCCTCGGGCGTGATGGCTGGGACAAATCCTGCAGTCAGCAAGCAGGGGCCTGCACGATCCATTAAGACCTTTCAGCCAAAGCCACCAGCGAGCTGTCTGCCCCACCTGCTGTGCCCCTGGGGCCTCACCACACCCCACTTTTCAGATCTGGGGACCCCTCTCTTGCTCGTTCCAACCCCACCCGTCGGCTCATTCACACCACTGCCTGGCCCTGGAGCCCAAGTTTAAGCCGACCGACGGCTTACACCGCGTGAAGCAATGTAATTGAAAATGATTGCCGGCACCTGGGACCTGATTTCTTTTTTCTGCTCTGAGACAAATGGAAACGCTGTGGGGGTCGTGCTGCGCTGATGCCCAGATCAGGCTCAGACAGACAGGCAACCCTGCGGCCCCAGGCTCTAGCCCCTGCCCTGTCCCCACCCCCCACACCCACCCATGGGGAGCCGGGAGCTTCAGAAAGACCTGGTGACTTGCTGGACATCACACAGCCAGGTTTGCATGTGGAGACCACCCCCCCCCCGCTGCGCCCCGTTTCAGTATCAGTATCCCCTCGTTGACACCATATTGACAGAACCCCCCTTCATTGAATAGCATCTCTGTCAGGTGGGGCTAACTGTCCCAGGGCCTCAGGCAGCTGGCATGTCGCAGTACAATGTGAAGCAGTACAATGTGAAGTGCTCACTACAATCCAGCCGGCCCCAAGGGGAAAGCCTCTTACAACCCCAGAAACAATCAGGAGCAGACAGAAGCTGAGGATGCTCTCAGGAGGCTGATTCTGGGGGGTGGCCAGAGGCGTGCCTGGTTGAGCGCACACGTCACAGTGCACAAGGCCCCGGGTTCCGACCCACAGTCCCCATCTGCAGGGGCTCGAACAGGGATCCTTCAGCTGGTCCTTGCGCTTTGCGCCACGTGCGCTTAACCCACTGCGCCACCGCCTGACTCCCTCACTTGCATGTCTTTAAGCCTGTGTCTTCCTGGATCATAAACACAATAATATTGACTCCACAGAGTTTGCTGAGGAGATTAAAAGAGACGTCCTGTTGGGGAAGGAAAAAAACAAACAAAAAACCAGTCCCTTTCGCTCTGCAAGTGTGTTTGTGGGACTAAAGCTGGTGCCGGTGGGCGAGGCCGGGGGAGACAACTGTGTGAGCTGTGCCAGGAGCCCCCGCAGCCTTCAGTCTCCACTGGGGTGTGCTGGGTAATTAAAAGCACAGTAGGCAGGTGCCTTTATCTTGTTAACCTCAGGGCTCCCTCCCCACCCCCCCCCAAGGGCCCCCGCAGTTGGGTTCTGATGAGTGGGGCCTCCTCACAAGCTTTCCTTTCAATTATTCTCCCCGAGCTCTGCACGTTTTGTTGGACTCCTGATTAAGATTCAGGGGCTGCAACGCCTGAGCCCACAATGCCCCTCCAGATGGAGGCTTCACTCCTAATTCTCTGCTCCCCAAGGAGATCCCTGACCTCCCCGAGCTTCAGGGGCCCCTCCTCCCGGCTTTTATCACAACCGCAACTAAACTGACCAAGCTGTGCAATTAGGTGTGTTTCCCACGCAGAGGGCAAGGCGCGGGGTAATAAGCCGCCACTGTCCTGTCTGCATAATCCAGGTGCCTCGGCTCAGGGCTCAGGGCTCAGGGCTGCCTCTCAGTCCCTTCTCACACAGGACTCGGGGGCTCTGAGTTCAAGTCCCTTGGCAGAAAGCAGAGCTGCAGGGAGTTGAATCAGTCTCATGTGGTCGGGTAGGGGCGAGCCTGACAGAGCCCACATGCCACCATGCACAAGGACCCAAGTACAGCCCCCCGGTCCCCTCGTGCAGCGGGCGGGGAAGCTTCACAAGCAGTAAAGCAGTGCTGCGGGTGTCTCTTTCTCCCCATCTGTCTCCAGAATAAATTAATGAAATTATCTAGAAAATAAACGGATCCCTTTCAGCCGTTGCAGTCAGGATCCCTTCCGGCTTAACCCCTGGTATTCTAGACACAGCGCCTGCAGTAACCAAGCACTGAAGCGGAGGACTCTGGGCAGCGGAGGACAGGGAGAAGGGCTCTGGGGTCCTGGTGCTCATGGTGGACAAAGACCCAAGTTGGGGCCAAGAGTGTTTCGCAGGCACCTGCCATGGGGAGCTGAGACGCGCTCCGGGGCCGGGTCGGGCGGTGGCACAGCTGGATGAGTGCACGTTACCATGTACAAGGACCCAGGTTCAAGCCCCTGGTCCCCCACCTGCAGGGGGAAAGCTTTGTGAGTGGTGAGGCAGTGTTGTAATTGTCCCTCTGTCTCTCTTCCTATCTCCCCTTTCCCTCTCAATTTCTGGCAATTTCTATTCAATAAAGATACAAAAATTAAAAACAAAGAAAAGGAGTTATTTAATTTTTTTTTAAAAAAAGACAGTTATGCTCATGTATCAGCAGCTGAACTGCTAACCACTCATCCCCTAATAAAATGATAAAAAAAAAAATGAGGTCAGGAGTCGGGCGGTAGTGCAGCGGTTAAGCGCAGCTGGTGCAAAGCAAAAGGACCAGCGCAAGGATCCTGGTTTGAGTCCCCGGCTCCCCACCTCCAGGGGATTCTCTTCACAGGTGGTGAAGCAGGTCTGCAGGTGTCTGTCTTTCTCTCCCCCTCTCTGTCTCCCCCTCCTCTCCCCATTTCTCTCTGTCCTATCCAACAGCGACAACTACAACAATAAAGCAACAAGGGCAACAAAAAGGGAAAGTGAATAAATATTTTTTTAAATGAGTCATTGTCCAGTAGAAAACAAGAGTGCTGAGGATGCAGACACCCCAGAGTTGCCAGGCCAAGGACAGTCTCACCTGCTGGTCTTCAGGGCTTTGGGACCCCAGTGAAACAGCCACACAGCCGACAGGCAGACTGCAGCCCTTTCCAAACTCACAGCTGTCTGCCTCCAGAGGTGTGTGACACCCCTGATGGGCCCCGAGATCTCACCTTCCCTCAAGCACTGCACACACACCGTCACTGGCACCTTCAGGGGGCATTTCTCAGTCGTCCACATGAACCGTTTCTTGACAAAGACGCTCCCTGCTGCCTGCCTCCCTCTCTCTGCTGTTTGCTGGCTGGGTGACCCGCTGTACAGGGGTCTTGGCCTTTTCTCAGCTGTGAGGTGGGTTCAACCACAGAACCCGGAAAGGCGGCTTCGATAACAGAGACTTCCAGGCCAAGATCCTGGCCAGCCAACGGCTGGGTTCACTCTCCCCACCAATTTCTCAATGAGATACTCATGGAGATATGCACAGCACAGCTGCCTACGATGCTGCTTTCTGTCCCTCTGGGCACAAGAAATAAAAATCAAAGAAATACTCGTGGGAGTCGGGCGGTAACGCAGAGGGCTAAGCACACGTGGCGCAAAACGCAAGGACCGGCAAAAGGATCCCGGTTTGAGCCCCCGGCTCCCCACCTGCGAGGTAGTCGCTTCACAAGCGGTGAAGCAGATCTGCAGGTGTCTTTCTCTCCCCGTCTCTGTCTTCCCCTCCTCTCTCCATTTCTCTCTGTCCTATCCAACAACAACGACATCAATAGCAACAATAATAATAACCACAACAATGATACAAACAACCAGGGCAACAAAAGGGGGAAAAAATGGCCTCCAGGAGTAGTGGACTCATGGTGCAGGTATTGAGCCCCAGCGATAACCCTGGAGGCAAAAAAAAAAAAAAGAAGAAGAAAAAAAGAAATAGTAGTGAGACTCTCCCAGGTCCTTGGGGAGTTTTCACTAAGCAGAGAAGGGGAGAGACTGGGCAGCTGGCTCAGGAGCAGCACACGGAGTTGTAGGACAGAGGCGGCAGGTTTGATCCCCGGCAACACCAACAGCCAGGGCTGAACGAAATAAAGCCAAACAAGAAGGGGAGGGTCTCTGCTGCCTAAGAACGAGGCCGGTTCTTTCTGTCCACACTTTTCAACCCAAAGGGTGGCACTGTGGGAAGTCTTTCTCTCAGGAGCTGTGTACTTCACCCTCTGGCCCCCTGAAGCTCACACCGCTACTCTAGACACTGCCAGGCCCATCCAGGGGACACAGCCATCCCATGGCCACTCTTAAGGGGGAAGACACAAGCAAACCAAGACAGCAGCACTTTCCCACTGGGCGGCTCTGCTGGCTTCCACAGGACAGGAAGGAAGTGGAAGCATATCCCAGGAGACACCAGGGCCAGTCTGCTCGGCTTGCAGTTCTGGCTCAGACACTCAATGACTGTACTATGCCAGGCAAAGAACCAGACTCAGTTTTCTCATCCATCTGATGGAGACACAGAGTGCCAACCCCATAAGGTGAGTGTGCAGAGTGAGTGGATGTGAAAGGAGGGCTGGGGACCCAGTCTAGCACCCCATACGCACTGCAGTTCACGTTAAATAGAGGGTGAGTGGAAAACACACACACACACACACACACACACACACACACACACACTTTTTGCATAAAGCAGAGGCAGGCAGTGCCTTCTGAGTCTGAAAGAAAGAACCACACTGGCTAAGAGTCTTCAAAGATGCCGGAAGTCTCTTACAGGCTTGTGATGGACAATGGCAGAAGAGAGGATTCGCGCAATGTCAAGGACCATGTGTGAAGTCAAGTGACTAGGCAGAGCTGAGGTGGGCAAGCAATACACTGGATTAAGAATTAATCCTGTCCTTGTACGTGGAAACATCTTCCAAGAGCTGACAGAGTGAGAAGCAGATAATGGCATTGAGGAAGGGACTTTGGAATGCATGTGTCTCAGTCTCTTGAGAGTTTTGAAAACACAAAGGCAAAGGGATATTTATATCTATATATCTCCATCCGTTAATATGCAAGAAAGCTGGGGTGTGAGAAAGTGACCGGCAGGGCAGAGGTATGGACAGATCAGAGTGGCTAGTAAAGAAGCAGGCAGAAACAAACAAACAAACAAACAAACAAACAAGAAGCAGCAGCAATCAAAACCATAGCAGTGACGGGTGAGAGACGCCACACCTGGCTTAGCACAGTTAAGCTCAAGTGCGGCCTGAAGGATCCTGGTCATCACCTCAAACCCACCCGTGAGGTCAAGGTCACTCATTGTGCCAGGCCCCGCATGGGGGCTCAGAGTTGTGTGATCAGAACTTCCCCGCACTGAATCCCAGGGGACCACACCCTAGTTTGTTGACACCCCTTGGTTAAACGTAAAGATAAACTAACAAACAAAACCCAGTTCCCTGGTCACAGATATTTGGATAAGGCTACATCTACTTAAATCAGACAGGACTTAACCGCAGACCATTAACCACTGGCACTGGCGTGCATTAAGAGTTTGGAAGCGGAAGCGGAAGCGGGAGTCGGGCTGTAGCGCAGCAGGTTAAGCGCAGGTGGCGCAAAGCACAAGGACCAGCGTAAGGATCCCGGTTTGAGCCCCCGGCTCCCCACCTGCAGGGGAGTCGCGTCACAGGCGGTGAAGCAGGTCTGCAGGTGTCTGTCTTTCTCTCCCCCTCTCTGTCTTCCCCTCCTCTCTCCGTTTCTCTCTGTCCTATCCAACAATGACGATGACAACAACAATAACTACAACAATAAAAAAAAAAAAACAACAAGGGCAACAAAAGGAAATAAATAAAAGAAAAGAAAAGAAAAGAGTTTGGAAGCGAGTGACTGACGGCTGTGCTGTGCTTTCAGATTCAGGGAGGGCGAAGGGTCAGCTTTGCCTGCTGCCTCTGAATGTGGCGCCAGCCCCTGGTCCTTCCTCGTCTCTTGTATCAGTTACCGACATCTCTCGGACACAGCTGAAAAATGCCGAGGCAGACCCCGAAAAGCAGATGTCAGGATCATAATATGTCAGGCTCCCTTGGGGGTCGGGCGGTAGCACAGCTGGTTGAGCGCACGTGGCAAAGCACAAGGACCAGCGTAAGGATCCCGGTTCGAGCCCCCGGCTCCCCACCTGCAGGGGAGTCGCTTCACAGGTGGTGAAGCAGGTCTGCAGGAGTCTATCTTTCTCTCCCCCTCTCTGCCTTCCCCTTCTCTCTCCATTTCTCTCTGTCCTATCCAACAACGACGACATCAATAACAACAACAATAGTAACTACAACAACGATAAGACAACCAGGCCAACAAAACGGAAAAAATGACCTCCAGGAGCAGTGGATTCGTGGTGCTGGCACCAAGCCCCAGCAATAACCCTGGAGGCAAAAAAAAAAAAAAAATTATAAAAAAAAATATGTCAGGCTCCCTTGGATGAGCCCTCAGCCCCACCCCTGCAGCATCTTGAACCACATGAAATACAAATCACACCTCCATGCAGGCTGGCGGAGTCCTCTGGAAAAAAAAAAAATCTAGAGCATGTGAAGATCAACCACTTAGCCTTGCTGCAGAACCCTGGAGTCACACAACACTGGCCAGAGAAACATCAGGCAGTCCTCTCTGGGACCTCCAGTGCCTCAGTTTACTTTTCCTGCCTCTCCAGCACCTGTGGCTTCACCCAGCCGGCCGGAGTGGTCCCTGTGGGATGAGCATCGCATCTACATGGCCGCCCCCCCCCCCCCCCCATAGCTGAGATGGCGTGGACCCCGGCTCTCCACCTGTCTGGCCCAGATCCCTGCCCTGCCCACCAGGCCACATGGTGGATCGTGAATCTCGGGCTGACCTATCCTGTCTTCCCCTGGAGTGGCAAGGCCACGTGACAATGAGAGTGGCTCTGAGGTAACATCTGAGGAGGGAAAAGCCTGGGTGGACAGACTCAAGTGTAGCTACCAGGTGGAGGAGCTCCTCAGCCCGCTATGAACTGTATCCAGAACTCCCAGGCAGGGAACAGCAGACACCCCCACAGCCCCTGAAACACCACTGACGAGACATAATTGGAGGCTGTTAACTCACATGAGTTGTGTCACAACTGAGAAAAATGATTATTGGGAGTCGGGCGGTAGCACAGCGGGTTAAGTGCAGGTGATGCAAAGTGCAAGGACTGGCGTCAGGATCCCGGTTCGAGCCCCCGGCTCCCCACCTGCAGGGGAGTCGCTTCACAGGCGGTGAAGCAGGTCTGCAGGTGTCTGTCTTTCTCTCCCCCTCTCTGTCTTCCCCTCCTCTCTCCATTTCTCTCTGTCCTATCCAACAATGGTGACAGCAATAACAACAACAACCATAACTACAAAAATAAAACAAGGGCAACAAAAGGGAATAAATAACTATTTTTTAAAAATGATTATTAACGAGAGAGAGGGAGAGACAGAGAGAACCAGAGCACCACTCTGGTCCATACAATATCAGAAACTGAACTCAGGACCTCATGCTTGAGAGTCCAAGCCCTAGTTACACCACTACCTCCTTTTTAAAAAATTTCTTCTTTTTATTATTATTTTTTATTTATTGGATACAACCAGAAATCAAGAGGGAAGGGGGAGATAAAGAGGAAGAGAGGCAGAGAGACACCTGCAGCCCTGCTTCACCGCTCGCAAAGCTTTCCTCCCCGTGTCCAAACCACTCTCAATATGGATCTGACTCAGTTGTGCCATTGAGATTGTTTCTACCGCCCAGGAGCGGAGTCACTGCTGAGGAAACTTGTGAGAACAGAGTGTGAGAGGGGAACACGGAGAACGCAGCAGCACTGCAGTGTTTGCCTTCATCTTTGGGGAAATTTGTTTCCACCAACCCCTCCCAAAAGAGAGGAAGAGAGAGAGAGAGAGGTGTGTGTGTTTGGGGGTAGGGGGAGAGAGACACCAATCATGGCGCTCCAGAGGAAGCCACCACATGCTAGGAAAGCTTTTAGGAGGGAAGCAGTAAGTAAATTCAGCTGCTCAGATGCACTAGGACGTGGTCCTAAAGCAGCAGCCCAAGTAACTGCCAAGCTATCAACAACTAAAAGGATGGAGACTATTAGATGCGGACAACAGAGAAATAATGGATGTTAAAGAGGTCGGGGAAACAGAAGTGATCACATTCCGGATGACAGGGGTGGGGTGGATGGGGAGGCAGAGGCTCCATCTTCTAAATGTTAACAGGCGTGCACTCACTGGGGAATGGCAGCTTCCTTTGTATTATGTAGGCAGTTAAACAGTCACTGAGGCTTCCGTGTTTGGAAATACAAGAGGACTTTGGTTCTTGGGCTCATTGCGGAGTTATGGACAGTCCTCCTGCAGGCTGGAGCATGGATGCTGGGCTGGCAGAGATTCCAGAACCTGGGAGGTTGCGACCCTGGGGCTGAAGGCCTGCAAGTCCAGTCCATCTCCACGGCACTGTCTCCCCGGCCCCCACACTTTTTTTTTGTCTGGGACCACCAGGGTTATTGCTGTGTCTCCTTGCTCAGACTATGACCCCACCACTCCTACTGGCCAATTTTTGGTCAAATTTCTCTCTCTCTCTCTCTCTCTCTCTCTCTTTTTTAAAAAAAAACAAGTTTGTTTTTTTTAAATTATCTTTATTTATTTATTGGCTAGAGACAGGTAGAAATTGAAAGGGAAGGAGGTGATAGGGAGGGAGAGAGAGACACCTGCAGCCCTGTTTCACCACTTGTGAAGCTTCCCCCCTGCAGGGGAAAAACCAGAGGATCAAACCTGGGTCCTTGTGCATTGTAACATGTGCGCTCAACCAGGTGCGCCACCACCTGGCTTCCAAAATTCCCTTTTAATAGAGGGTGAAACAGGGGTAGGGGTAGGGGTAGGGATAGAGATAAGGGGACGGACGGGGAGGGGAGAGGGGTGGGGAGACGGGGAGGGGAGGGAGCTAAGAGCTACCTGCAGCTCTGCTCAGTATGGAGCTGGGATCTTGGGAATTTGGGGCTAAGTGCCAGTTCTGCTTCTCCAGCTTAAGTGAAGGGGATATTCCCTTGTTTTATTTTACCATGTATTCATTTTGGATAGAGAGAGAGAGAGAGAGAAGTTGAGAGGGGAGGGAGAGACACCTGTGGCCTGGCCTCACTGCCCTCACCCAGGTGTGCTTCTGCCCGGCCCCGTGAATGGGTTAGTCTTCCCGTGGGACCCCCCAGTCTACTGACAACAGCATCACCTCAACTGAAGGTGGAAATGCAGATTCCAAGGCTCAGGCCCTGAGTCTCTGAAACAGAGCTGCTTGAGGGGGACACGGGCTCTTCATTATTTGATAGGACAGAGATATTGAGAGGGAAGGCGAAACCGGGAGAGAGACAGGCCTGCAGCACAGCTTCACTGCTCATGAAGCTTCCCTCCTGCAGGTGGTGACTAGAGGCTTGAACCCGGGTCCCCTTGGGCATGCTAACTTGTGCACCGAACCGGTGTGCCATGGCCCAGCCCTGGAGCAAGGCCGCCGTCCTGGAGAACGGCCAGGGGTAGCTGGCGCACTCAGGTGCCGTGCTTTCACTGGGGCATTCAACCCCAAGTTCTCCCGAGGAGAAGCTACAGAGCCCGTGTGCCAAGGGCCGAGTTTGCTCTCCACTTGTTTCTGAAAGTCAGGTTTGACAGGGACGCAGAAACGAGCATTTGTCTTTGTCTGCTCTGACCCTGCAGTGGAAAAGCTGAGTAGCTGCTGAGTTTAAATCACCTCCCGCCTGGCTCTTTACAGAAAAAGCTTAGCCGGGCGGGCGGGAGACAAATCCGGGCTCTGTCCTGTGCAGGACCCGGTCAAGCCCCCGCTGCATGGGGGGGAGGGGGGAGCTTGGTGCTGTGGTGCTCTGTCTGAAAGAGAGAATGAGAGAAAGGAAGGAAGGGAGGGAGGGAGGGAGAGAGAGAGAGAGAGAGAGAGAAAGAAAGGGAGAAAAAGAGAAAAGAAAGCTAAGTCACTTCCCATGCAGATTACCTGCATATCAGAACCACATAAGGAGGTTATTTATTTACTTATTTACTTATTTATTTCCCTCCAAAGTACTGCTAAGCCCTGGCTTGTGGTGCTGGAGCCTGGACCTGAAACCTTTAGTGCCTCAGATATTAAAGTCTGGTGTGATACCACCTGTATACTATTTATCCTGCTTTTTTTTTTTTCTTTTCCCCAGAGAGAGAGCTCACTGGGTAGGATGTATACCTTGCTGTATTATGTGGCCCAGGGACGAACCCCAGAACCTATGGAGGGGTAGCTCTCTCTCTCCCCGTCTTGCTCTGAATGAAAAAGTTACCTGGAGCCATGCCACTGCTTACACATGAGCTCTGAAAAGAGAGAGAGAAGGAGAAGAGGAGGAAGAAGGGGGAGAAGGAGAAAGGAGAGGAGGGGGAGGGGGGACAGGGAAGGGAGAGGAAGGGGAAGGGGCGGGGAGGGGAAGGGAAGGGGAGAGGAAGGGATGGAATGGGCGGAAGGAAAGGGAGAGGGGGGAGGGAGGGGGAGGGAAGCCAAGTTATCTAGGTGATCCCAAGGACTAGCCAGGTTGAGGGCTACAGCAGCCGGAAGTTGTACCTGATGCAGAATCAGAACAGAACTTCCTTCATCACCCTGCTCCTCCTGCTGCCTGTTTTTGGGTGGCCTCCGTAACATGGAGTCTCCGTGACCTCAGGGGGCACCTGGTAGGGTCCAGTCTGAGGAAGACTGCACACTCCTCCAGAGACAAGGCTGAGCCCCCAGGAGATCTACGTGAACGAACGCTGGTGCTGGCCACTGCCGACAAGGCTGTGACAGTCAGCAGGGGCAGCACCCGGGGCTTTCTTACTCCACCGGGGTGATCCTGCACCAGATACCAGCTGCGGCGCCTGCCTGCAAGGGGGAAACTGAGATAAATAGGATGTGGGGGGCCACCCGGAGGAGCTCAGAGCCCAGCAAGACGAACAGGCACAGACAAGGATGTTGACAGCCAGAGAAAAGAGAAAACAGGCAGCGTGGCAGACAGACCGGGGGCGAGAAGCGAGGGTTTCCCAGGAGTGCCAGCAGCCACGTTCGAGGATGCTCACAACATGAGGGGAAAGAGAGAACCAAGACGTGGACAAGACGTGTTCTCCCGGGACATGTGCAAATGCTAGTCATGGAAACATGCTTTGCACAGACCGCGGTGATGTGTGTGTACACGTACACACGCACTATGGCTAGTCTCAGGCATCCACTGAGGGCTTGGGACATCTCTCTCCAATGATATAGAAGGATTACTATATATTTTAAGATTTAGTTATGAGATAGGGAGAGGGAGAGGGAGAGGCTAGAACACTGCTTAGCTTGGCCGTAGAGCAACGCTGAGAATTGAACCTGCTACCTCTTGGGGCCTCGGGAGCACCTGTCCTGGGCTCTAAAGTTTCTCCCCGGCTGGAGAAACTACAATATTGGAATGCTATAAAGCAATGAACTGATGTGATATGTGAAATACTTAGCACCTCCCTGCCTTCAGAATGAAGAGCCAAGTTGAATCTTCGAATCAGTCCCCTGAATCCCGGGACAGACATGAACTCGGTACATAGACCTTTTCTCCAAAACGGTCAGATCTCTCTCTCTCTCTCTCTCTCTCTCTCTCTCTCTCTGAAGCATCTCTACACCATTTTCTATAGTGGTGGTACTGCTTTTCACAGGGAGAGCATTTTAAAAAATATTTATTTATTTATTCCCTTTTTGTTGTCCTTGTTTTATTGTTATAGTTATTGTTATTGGTGTCATCATTGTTGGATAGGACAGAGAGAAATGCAGAGAGGAGGGGAAGACAGAGAGGGGGAGAGAAAGATAGACACCTGCAGACCTGCTTCACTACCTGTGAATCAACTCCCCTGCAGGTGAGGAGCCGGGGGCTCGAACCGGGATCCTTATGCCGGTCCTTGCGCTTTGCGCCACCTGCGCTTAAACCGCTGCGCTACTGCCCGACTCCCCAGGGAGAGCATTCTTTAAGTGAGACCAGATGTGATGTGCCACCCCACCTGTCTTCTCGGTCACCTCTCTTCCTCCACGTCACCATCAGTGCACACCAACATGTCTGCGGTCTTTGTTTACTGTGGAGAAACTGAGGCTCAGAGAGGCCGGGACTATCCAGCAGGCAAGCGATGAAGCCTGCGTCTCTTCTGGCTCCCAGTGAGCTGGGCTCACAGTTTCTGGCGGACACAACTGCCTGATCTACCTGGCGGAGACCTTAGACTGGGAATGATACCAGAGTGAGCCTCTGCCGGGCTGTGCAGCGAGTGAACCAGGCCCGAGCCCCTACTGACTTGCTTCCTAAAGGCAACTTCCTCCCTGTTTTTTGTTTTTGTTTTGTTTTGTTTTTTAATTTGGAACCAATTTGCTCCTCTCTTCTTGATTAAGAGCTCACATTTGCCTAGTTGGAGTAAGTGCAAGGGCAGTCAGAGTCTGCCTGTGTGGGGAGTGGTTAATGGGAGCCTGCCAGCCTTCCTCAGGACAGTTCAGTCTGCCCAGGGGTTACGCTTATCCGCTGCGAAGTCAGGCAGACGGTGAGAATGGGGGATGCTGCAGCCTGAGCCCTCTCCTTCCTGAGTTCTACAGGGCTGCTTCACACTCCTGGCTTTGGCAGAAAAAAATGTGGCAGTGCCTTCTCAGAAATTCTGAAGGCCTTCAAGCTGGCGACGCCCATCATTAAGCCCCTAGCCCCGTGTGCCTGTCTTTCAGACAGACCACAAGCCCACCAAGTCCAGAGGAGCTGAGGTGACGTCACCCCCCAGCCCCCAGCTCACAGTTTCCTGCTGAGGAAGCTTCTGGGAACTGAGTGTCCTCATGCCTGAATGCCTGTTGGGGGAATGAAACCTCTTCTCCGGCAAAGAATGATTCAGGCAGGTTTTCTCAGAATCGAGAGTAACTGAGTCATGAGAAGCGCAGAAAGAAGGGCAATGGCTGCCGTGGGTGGAACCCCAGAACCCGGAGACACCAGATACCCAGTCCAGGCTCTCAGCTCTGCTCCCTGCACACACATGGCCTGAAGAAGAAATCCAAGTGACCTGGTGGCTTGGGCTTATGGCCACTCCATCAGGCCCCACTCCTGTGCCCACCTCCTCAGGCTGGCACATGGGCCCAGCAACATGCTGTGCTCCAAAGTGGATCTAGGAGCTTCTCTTCAGGAAACCTGAACTTGCCCGTTAGAGTTTCCTGTTCAATCACCATGGTCTTTAAGGGGATTTTTTTTTTAAATGAGTGGTCCCGGAGGTGGTGCAGTGGTAAAGCTTTGGACTCTCAAGCATGAGGTCCTGAGTTCGCTCCCCAGCAGCACATGTGCCAGAGTGACGTCTGGTTCTTTCTCCCTCTTCCTATGTTTCTCATAAATAAATAAAATCTTTAAAAAATAAAATGTGGGCTGGCCAGATAGCAGAATGGTTCTGCAAGTGACTTTCCTGCCTGTGGCTCTAAGGTCCCAGGTTCAAACCCAACACCGCCAGAAGCCAGAGCTGAGCAGGGCTATCTCTGCCTCTATCTCTCATTAATCAGCAAAGACATAAAATCATTTAAAAAAAAAATGCAACTCCACTTTTCACTCTCACCTTCTTTGCTGTAAAATGAAGACTCAAGTGTCCAAGGAGGTAACGCTCAGGACTTGCCCCCCCCAGGCCCCAGGTTTGATCCCCATCATCCACCCCAGAGCTGAGCGACGCTCTAGTCCCCCTCTCTCCCTCCTCAGATACAAAAATCTTGAAGCACACAAAGTAAAAGCTCTGAGTTCCCCCGTGAGGGATCACAGCCCTGCCATGCCCCCGGCGTTGTGCAGAATCCTCTGGGCCTTGGAGCCTGTCTGGGTCCGGCCTCTGCACCACCAGCCCCAGGCTGAGCCGGTGTTTGGGGTAGAATTAAAAATAGCCTCACCTATCAGCACCGTCCATAGGATTGATGTATGGCATACACGGGAGGGGGGTTAACTGACACAGATAGCACCGCAATAGGGCACACCTGGCAGCCATTAACAGTGAAATCATTAAGATGTTAAAAAAAGAGGGAAGGAGATGCAGGAGAAATAAAGGCAAGAAAAGGAAAAGGAACTCGTAGCCTATACTCCGAAATGACTGTAATTATTGAAGATTCTTTTTTTTTTTTTTTTTTTTTTGCCTCCAGGGTTATCACTGGGACTTGGTCACGAATCCACTGCTCCTGGAGGTTTTCCCCTTTTGTTGCTCTTGTTGTTTATCATTATTGTTATTATTGCTGTCGTTGCTGTTGGATAGGACAGAGTGAAATGGAGAGAGGAGGGGAAGACAGAGAAGGGGAGAGAAAGAGAGACACCTGCAGATTTTGGCACAAAAAATTTTGGCATTTTGGAAGATGTGGAAACTGAGGCCCAGATAGGCTAATTTACTGAAGACAACAGAGAATGGTGAGTGTTAGCAACCGGGTCTGAGCAGTGGGAAATGTCCATCGGGGACTCTGGGGTTTCATTTATTTACTTATTTCCCCGAGCCCTCTTCAGCTGGGGAATATGGTGGTGCTGGGGATTGAACCTGGGACCTTGGAGCCTCAGGTATGAACTTCTTTTCAGAGAACCACTTGGCTGTCTTCCCAGCTGGCCCCCAGCGTCTTTGGGTTCTTCTCCAGAACCCGACACCCTCTGAGGTACACACAGACCTTCGGGAGATGGGTCAGAGGTGCAGATTCTGCCTCCGTAGGCCTGGGAGGGGCCTGAGAATCCTTTGTCACAAGCTGCCACCACCCAGGACCCACACAAGGCTGCTGCACCAGGAGTTCTGCAGAAGGAGCCCCCAGAAGACAGCGCTTGCCTCTTCCAGTCTGTGTTTACCCAGCTGCCCCCCCATGTGCTAAGGAAAGTTCAGATTCTCAGAAATACAAAGGCCCCTTCTTAAAACAGCCTCTCTTTTTGTCTCTTCCTTTCCCTCCCCTCCCCTTTTTCTCATCCTCCTCTTCCTTTCTGTTTGTTTTTTTTTTTAACTGCAGTTATCACTGGGGCTTGGTGCCTGCACAGCGACACCCATCTCTTTGGCCTTTTTTCTTTTGAGAGAGAGAGAGAAGGAGAGGGAGAGGGTGTATGCCTGCAGCACTGCTCTGCTCTTTGTGAATCTCCCCCCCACACACAAGTGAGGATTGGGGACTTGAACCTGGGTCCTTGCACATGGCAATGGGTCTACTTTACCACTGCCTGGCCACCCCCCTTCTTTGATGCAGCCCTAGAGAATAAGTCAAGGATCTTTCACACACACGATACTGCTGAGTGGTCTCCTGCAGCCAGTTCTTCCACTTTTGCAATTGAGAGAGAGAGAGAGAGAGAGACAGTGAGAAACAAGACAGACAGGATGGAGGTGAGACAGAAGAGACACTGCAGTACCACTGTACCATCCATGGAGCTCTCCTCATGCTGTTCACTGTAGTCCCATGGAGTAGGACTCCATGAGTCTCATGTATGGTAAGGCATGCACTCTACCAGGTGAGCGGTCTCCAGGCCCCCTGACTCCCCCTACTTGACTTTGGGAATAGTCATTATCTTCCCTTTGTCTTTGATTCTTGCTTGGGTGGGAGGCACAGTAGAGGGCCCTGTGGCTCTTAGTATTCCCATCATTCCTGGGGGTCCCGTTAAGAGCAACTGTATTTGATATCAGTTTTTCTAGACAGACACAGAGAAAGAGTGAGAGACCCCAGCAGCAAAGCTTCAATGTGGTGGGGGCTGAGCTGAAACTTGGGCCAGGCAAGCCATCTCTGTGTGACACAACAGCCTCTCTGATTCCAGCTGTCACGGCGGGGGGAGGGGGGGACTGGTTGCCATCAGTTCTGGGGGGACCTGATGCCCCTTCTCAGAAGTGCACTCCCTGCACTGGACACTCCAGCTTTGGAATTCAAAGCCTTTGGAAGGCAAGATGGGTGGGAGCCCCCCGGTGCAGGGGGGCTGGGGGGATGGCGGGAGGGGGTGTCGGGCAGTGCAGACACAGCACAGCTGTTATCTCAAGCACCAGAAGTGTTTTGACAGTTTCCAAGATGGACATTAAATCACTCACCAGGGAGAGAGAGAAGTGGGATGTCAGTCAGGCTGTGTGTGGGGCGGGGCGGCTGGCGCCTAGCAACTGCAGGGGCCCTGTGACAGGAGTCAGGATGGGCTTCACGAATCTTGATTACTCTCTGTATTGGCTAATCCGGACCAAATGCCTCGGACGAGGACGGGCCTTGCATTTTGCAGAATGCCGCAGGCAACACACACACACACACACACACACACACACACACACACACACCTTGATCAAAGTGCAAAGTGATATAAATCACCCTGGAACCTTGTTAATGTCACAACCAGAGTCAGAAGAGAAGCTCCTTTTTTGGCAGATCTAGGATCTTTCCCTGGAAGTGGCAGATCGCAGGAGCCTGCAGGATCCACCGTCGTCACCCTCCCAGAGACCCTTTCTCACTCTTGTCGAAGGGACACACGCCACTGTGTCTGCCACGTGCCCGCCGCTCGCTCGTGTAAGAAAGGCAATTAGTACAGCTGCCCTGCCCCAACCCCAACCCATTCCAAGGTCCCTCCTACTCAAATTAGGCACCGGGTTTAAAAAAAAAAAAAAAAAAAAGCCAACAACACATTGAAGTGCGAAGTCGTTACCATAAAGCCAATCAGTCAATTACGGGTGGAAACAAAAAGGCACTTGGCTTAACAAGAACACTGCATGCCTAAAAGCATTAGGGTACAGGCATCGCCAGGTTTGTATCCACAATGAGCGCGCTCAGCACAGCCGCTGGGAAGGGGAAAGACTGAGTGAGGTGCAGGTCTTGGGGCCTGGGGCAGAGGGGCATGAGAACACCCCCCCAGGACCCCCACATGAGCGGGAAGCAGGGACTGTGAGGGAAGGAGTGAGACCTCCCTGCCAGCGAAAAGGGCTCACTTGGTCGGCGTGTACCACCCGGCAAGGCGCCGAGTCTCTTTCCGTCTTTCTTATTCTCTCTCTGCCTCTCTAAAAGAAGTTACTTGCTAGCAGTCCCTGCTCACAGAATGGAAATGGGGTGTTTGCTAGGAATCCTTAAGGAAAATGAATTCCAGGTGAGAGGGCTTGGAGGAGGTGGGGGTGTAATAAAGTTACGTGGTTGCTGGGAGTCCTGTCCTGTCCTGTGGATGGAGTCCAGGTGGTGGAAGAGGAGGGGCAGCTGGGGGACACGGACCAGCTGGTTGCTCCTCAGCTCCTGTTGCCTCAAAGAAGCAGAGGCTCGGCGTTGCCAGACTGACTGAGTCTCAAGAGAAGGCAGGAAACGTGGCACCTGTCTCCACAAGCTCCGTGAGCCCAGCCCGAGGCTGATGAACGCCAGATATGACTCAGGGTTCAAGGCCCTGCTCCCCAGCTTCGGGGGTGGGGTGGAGGGGGGGCTTCAAGAGTGGTGACACTGTTTACAGGTCTCTTTCTTGCTCCTTCTCTATCCCCTCCCCCCAATTTCTATTTGTTCTAGAAAATTAAAAAAGGAAAAATTGGCTGCTGGGACCACTGGATTCCTCCTACAGGCGCTGAGCCCCAGCAACCCTGGTGACGATAATTAAAAAAAAAAAAATCAAAATTAAAACAATAGAAGGGAGAGAAGCAAGGAAAGGAGGGAGGATGGAAGCAAGGAAGCCAGGAGAGTGGGTGTGGGAATTCAGAAAGGACGCTCATTCGTGCTTCGGGACACAGCGTCCTGACCCCTCCTGCCAGGTGTGTGTGTGGTGACCTCACAGCTACCTGGCCTTCACTAGCCCACTGTGTGGGCACTGAGCCCTGCTGAGTGGTGACCCTGGTGGTGAGCCAAACAGAAGCTACTCAGGCAGGACGGTAAGTCCCAGTCAAGCCGACGCTCTGAATCTTCCCGGGATCCCGTCCCACCATGAGGCGCAGGTCAATCCATCATAGATCCCGTCCACCTGGGAAGGCCCCGCAGCAGCTCTGATGTCCAGGTGCAGCCCACTGATGCTGATGGCTGACTCTGGCGCAAGGTGTGTTCCTATTAGACCTGCATCTTCACGCCATAGTGTCTCCACGGCCTCGCGCCAGAGTCGCCGGTGTCCCATTCCTGCCACCTCTACACGCCTTCCTCTTCTGTCACTATGCCAAACTCTCCTGCAGGATGTGCAGCCAATACCAAGCCCCCCACATCCCAATGTGCTAGACACTCTTTATCCAGAACCACCAGGAGACCTTGATCCAACCTAGCCTGTGTCCCCAGCCAAGCCAGGCCAGTCTGAGGACACGTCTGTCACCAGCCAGCCAGGACGGCCGAACCAGGGCCCTGGAAAAGGCGTCTCCAGCGCTGACCCCCACCCCCTGCCTGCTAAGTCAATGCGGCCGATTCGGGCTTTTATAACAAAGCCCTCTCACTCCTGGACAGGCCCACACCAACAAAGCGGGAGATGACGAATATTGACAAGGCTGTGGAGGAAATGGGGGTCTGGATACAATGTTAGTGGGAACGCAGACCGGTGTGGCCCCTCTGGAAACAGTTTGGAGAGCTCTCCAAGCAACACTGTTTACACTCGCCCAGACGTGGGAGCAACCGGAATGCCCAAGGACAGGTGGCCTGACCCACAGAGGGTGTGGGTGCCCCACTACCCTGCACCCCAGTGTCTCTGTGAGTCCCACAAGCACAGAACCCAGAGTCACTGACCTTCTGCCCTGGAGAGCTCTGCACCACCTGCACCCAGGGAGAAGATGGAGAAGTCCGTCTTCTGAAGACGCAGCAGCAGCAGCGCCCAGCCTCCCTCAGAGCAGAGGCCACCGCCCAGCACGAAGCTGCCCGGCCTCCCGAGCCCCCTGCACCCTGTGCTCCTCCCCGAGCAGCAGGCCTGTGTGGAGGGGGGGGTGCCTGGCGACTCCTTCCCAGCCTCCTCTGGGCACCCTGAGCCCAACTCCTCACCCACCTGCTCCTGCTCCTGCCCTGCCTGTGTCTGCAGGCTCCACCCTCCCCAAGAGGCCCACCCTGTTTCCAGCCCTGGCTTCCTGCTTCCTGCTTCCTGCAGCCCAAGCAGGAAGCCCAAAAGCCCAGCAGGCCAACACCAGCCAGGTGGGAGCCTAGCGGCGGAGTGAGGGGCTTGCGAGTGTGAGGCCAGGAGTTTGAACGCAGACGTCACGTCTGACTGGAGATCTCTCTCCCCACCTTTCTCTTTCTTCCATTTGTCATAAATAAATAAAATAAATAAGTAAATAAAGGTTCCAGTGCTTTGCCATGTGTATGGCCCAGGTTCAAGTCCAGTCCTCATAGCATCGAAGGAAGATTTGGGGCTGTGGTCTCTTTTACTCTCTGGTTCTTTGTTTCTATGTAAGAAAAGAAAGAGAGAAGGAAGAAAGGAAAGAAGGAAGGGGGAGAAAGGAGAGAAGGAGAGAAGGAATGAGAGGAAGGGAAGGGAGGAAAGAAAAAGAAAAAAGCTTTACAAAACAAAAATGAGAGCAAACCCCAAAGGACTCCTTCAGCACAGGCTCCATCCACCCAGACTCCCAGAGTTCCTCTGCAGACTCAGCCCTGCTTTCCCTGAGGGCAGCGTCTTCCCTTGAATAGAGCCTGGTTCCGCCCTCCCTTCGGTCCATAAAAGCCCCGAGGCTGTGGAGAACTTGTTTACAAGTTCTGGGGTCACCTTCCCACTTAAGTGGGTGGGGGGAGGTACTGTGAGATTCACCAATGGTCTCGAAACTTGACATCAGGCTCAACCTGACGCTGTTGACTGGCTACGGAAGAAGGGCAAACGCTAGAAGAAGAAGAAGTAAGGCCACCTGGGTCTCCAGTTTTGGGTTTTTTTTTTTTTTTTTTAACATAGCTGAATTAATGTGCAATATTGACCTCTTTATTTTTTTTGGAAAAAAATGTCTTTCATTCTCCCTTCTTTCTTGATAGAAATAGAGATGGGGGGGCAGGTGGTGGTGCACCTAGTTAAGCATTTATGTTTTTTTAAATATTTATTTATTCCTTTTTGTTGTCCCTTGTTTTTATTGTTGTAGTTATTGATGTCATACGTTGTTGGATAGGACAGAGAGAAATGGAGAGAGGAGGGGAAGACAGAGAGGGGGAGAGAAAGACAGACACCTGCAGACCTGCTTCACCACTTGTGAAGGGACTCCCCTGCAGGTGGGGCGCCGGGGGCTTGAACCCGGATCCTTATGCCATCCTTGTGCTTTGCGCCACCTGCGCTTAATCCGCTGAGCTACAGTCCAACTCCCATTAAGCACTTCTGTAACAGAGCGCAAGGACCCAGGTTCGAGCCCCTGGTCCCCAGCTGTAGGGAGAAAGCTTCCTGAGTGGTGAAGCGGGGCTGTAGGTGTCTCTCTGTTTCTCTCTCTCTCTCTCTCCTTATCTTCCCCTTTCCCTCTCAATTTCTCTCTGTCAATATCCAATAATAAATAAAAATATTTTTTAAAAAAGAGAGAGTGAGATGGAGAGAGATGTGGTAAGAGAGCTAGAGAGGGCAAGCTTGAGAGTTCAACACTGTACCCTCCACCTCCTGGGCCACTGACATATATCTGACATTCTCCCACTGGTCTGCTTTTCACAACAATCCCACGGGCAGATGATGCTGTCCTCACCGTTAAGGACTTTAAGGCAAGAGTCTTCCCCACATTGCCCGCATTCACACAGTTGACAGATAAACCAGGGTCAGAAACCCCAGTCGCTTACCACTCTGCCCTAGGCACATTTTACTTACAGTGGCTTCAGATTACCACCTTCTCTCTTTTTTTTTTTTTCCCTCTCTCTCTCTTCATCTTAACACACATTTGTATTTCTGCTGTGCAACTTTCTTAGTACATTCACTTATTCAGCAAGCATTTATCAAACACCCGCCAAGTTCCTGGCCCTCAAGCCAGCACTGAGAATATAAAGAATATAACCCAGTCTCTATACACACTCAAGTGTGCGTGTGTGTGTGTGTGTGTGGGGGGGGGGGCAGGAGTAAAATTATAACGGGCTCTTTCAGGCCGTGAGACACCATTTAGCATCCGCAAGTGTCTTCCTTCAGCTTGTCTTGCCGGCAGGAGTGTGCCAGCAGAGGGTGTGATGTGGAAAGAAAATTGATCGCTGGTGTATCCTGACACTTCCAGACACAGTGGGGAAGATATTAGTGTCTGTGTAACAGGGAAGCAGGGCTGCAGAATAAGTCATTTCATCAGGGCCCTTGGACAGTGCGCTGCTTTGCATGTGGGCAACCCAGGCTTGAACCCAGCCCCCTGTGCACTGGAGGAAACTTGGTGGTGCTGCAGTCTCTTTCTATCTATCCCTCTATCTCTTTGTCTCGGAGCAAGTCAGCCCAGAGCGGTGAAGTCCCACTGATTGCCTCCCTCCCAAGAAAAGATTAAGATTTCAGGAAATGTCCACTTGAATGAAAGTCTAGCAGGACATTGTATCCTTGGTGGAAACCCTTTTTCATTGAGGGCTCGATAGATATCTTGCCAATTCTCTTCTGCTAGTGGAGAAGTCTGCTGATTGTCTTAAGGGTTTTACCCTGTATATGACTTTTTGCTTTTCTCTTGCAGTCTTTAGGATCCTTTCTTTATCCTTACTTCTCTTCTCTTCTCTTTTATTTCCCCCTTTTATGCCCTTGTTGTTTATCATTATTGTTATTATTGTTGTTGATGATGTTGCTGTCATTGTTGTTGGATAGGACAGAGAGAAATGGAGAGAGGAGGGGAAGACAGAGAGGGGGAGAGAAAGACAGACACCTGCAGACCTGCTTCACCGCCTGTGAAGCGACTCCCCTGCAGGTGGGGAGCCGGGGGCTCGAACCGGGATCCTTATGCCGGTCCCTGCGCTTAGCCCACTGAGCTACTGCCCAACCCTCCATCCTTACATCTTTTCATTGTAACTATGATGTGTCTTGGTGTTTTCAGGTCTGGTTTGATTCTGTATGTGACTCTCTGGGCCTCTTGAATCTTACTGGCCTTTCTGTTGTTTAGGGCTGGGAAATTTTCTTCTATTATTTCCTCTAGGATATTTACTTCCCCTTCCTTTCTTACCTCCTCTGGTAGGACAATTATACAAATGTTACTTCTTTTGACATTATCCTGTATGTCTCTGTTGTTGTTTTCAGTGTCTCTTGATCTCTTTTGTTAGCTCTTGTGCCTCCTTCTTAGTTTTCTCTAGCTCACCCTCTGTCTGGCTAGTTCTGCTTTCTGTACACCCAGTCATCCAAGATTCCCAGGTTGAAGGCAGCTTCCTTGCACAGTTCACACCAGGTGTTGTCTCCAAGCGCCATCCTGGCTCCTTTTGTGGAAATGTCCACTTGGATTTAGAAGAGACTTCATTAACCAGATGTGATCAGGTTCCCAAATTATGATTTTCCTTCTTTTTTTAAGCATCTTTACTTTTTATTTCATTTATTATTATTATTATTATTATTATTATTATTACTATTGTTATTATCATTTTTTTACCAGAGCACTGCTCAGCTCTGGCTTATGGTTGTGCAGGGGATTGAACCTGGGTCTGTGAAGCCTCAGGCATGAGAGTCTCTCTACATAACCATTATGCTATCTGCCCTGGCCATAATCTTGGTTTTTCTTCCTCAGTTTTCCTTCACTAAAAGATTTGTGTTATTGAGTGAGGAATAAAACTCTCCTTTCTTTTTAAATAGGGTTGCTCCTATTTTTTTCTTGTTTTTATTTTCTTGTCTTAAACCTAACAGATTTATTTATGAGGTTTTTTTTTTAATTGACACTAGACTTATCACTGGGGCTCAGTGCCTACATGATAAATCCACCACTACCAACAGTCTTTTGTATGTTTATATATGTGTGTGTGTTTTATTGAACAGAGACAGGAGTTGAGATGGAAGGGGGAAATAGATAGATAAATAGACAGACAGATAGACAGATAGGGACACCTGCACCACTGCCTCACTGCTTTTCCCCTGCAGTTAGGGACCAGGGGTCCCCTTGAACTCAGGGCCTTGACTGGAGTAATGTGTGCTCAACTCGGTGCACCACTGCCTGCCCCCATTTTTTCTTTCTATTGATAGGACAGACAGAAACTGAGAGGGATGGGGGAGAGGAAGGGAGAGAGAGAGAGAGAGAGAGAGACCGAGACCAACAGACACCTGCAGCAATGCTTGACCATTTGTGAAGCTTCTCCCCCACCCCCACCTCCCACAGGTAGGGACCAGTTTGAACCTGGGTCCTTGTCCATGGCAACAAGTGTGCTCAAGCTGCTGCAGCACCATCCAGCCCCGGCCGCAGCCCCAGCCCCAGCCTCAGCACCACCCAGTCCCAGGCCCAGGCCCAGCCCCAGCCCCAGCCCCAGCCTCAGCCCCAGCACCACCAAGCCCCAGCCCCAGCACCAACCAGCCCCAGCCCCAGCCCCAGCCCCAGCCCCTTCTTTGTCAGTGCTGTTAATAGGGCTTCTTCTGTCCCTGGCCCTCAAGCTCACTCACCTCGACAGGAAAATACCTGGCCCTCTCCTCTCTTGAGAGGAACTAAGACAGGAGTCTCTGTCTTCCTTCTTTATGGCAAAATAAGACTTTCCTCACACCGCAGGCTGCCGGCTTATCTGCGGAGAGCAAGGCCCTGTTGCCCTGCTTGATGAATTCCTGAAATTGATTTAGAATTTGTACATATCTTCCCCACAATCATTAAAGAGACATTCATTGATTGTTCGTGTGTAGAACCTATTCTGTTCTCCACTTTAAAGCCCCTCCGTCTCCTCCTGAAACTGCAAGAGTTGTTTGGCTCTGCTCCAGCTTGCATTAATCTTGGTTGGAGTCCGTCCCGGGGAGGGACGCTGCGGCCTGGACGTGTCTTATCGTCATCTCTGGAAACTTTGGCCGCGGGCTCGTGCAGCCCTCAGAAGGGTTTTACATGCATGTCTGAGATAGTGAAAAAACTTCTGCACAATTAACATGAGCACATTCTACAGTAGGATTTAACCAGAGTTAGACTCACATAAAAATCTTTCAGACATAGTAAGATGAAGCAAATATCTTACTTATGAATTGCAGTGTTGATACTTCCAGCATTTACATTTTGCAAAGTCACCCTGCTCCTCTTGGCCAAACAGTATTGATCACTTTAATTTCTTTTTATTCAGTTATTTATTTATTTGCCTCCAGGGTAATTGCTGGGGCTCGGTGCCTGCACCATGAATCCACTGCTCCTGGAGGCCATTTTTCCCACTATGTTGTCCTTGTTGTTGTCCTTGTTGTTAATGTTATTGTTGCCATTGCTGTTGTTGTTGTTGCTGGACAGGACAGAGAGAAATGGAGAGAGAAGGGGAAGACAGAGAGGGGGAGAGAAAGACAGACACCTGCAGACCTGCTTTACCTACCTGTGAAGCGACTCCCCTGCAGGTGGAGAGCTGGGGGCTCGAACCGGGATCCTTATGCCGGTCCTTGCGTTTCGTGCCACATGTGTTTAAACCGCTGTGCTACCGCTCAGCCCCGATGACTTTAATTTCTAAGCTAGTGAGCTATTTATCTCTCTCTCTCTCTCTCCTGTATATCTACTTGTTCATATACAGAGATTACGTATCTTTTTTACTTTTTGATATTTATTTATTTTCCCTTTTGTTGCCCTTGCTTTTATTGTTATAGTGTAATAATATGTTGTTGTCATTGATGCTATCATTGTAAGGACAGTGAAAAATGGAGAGAGGGGAAGACAGAGAGGGGGAGAGAAAGACAGACACCTGCAGACCTGCTTCACTGCTTGTGAAGTGACGCCCTTGCAGGTGGGGAGCCGGGGGGCTCAAACCAGGATCCTTGAGTGGGTCCTTCTATTTCATACTATGTGCGCCGAACCCAGTGCACTACTGCCTGGCCCCCAAGAAAACATTTCTCTAGAGACAGATATCTCTTTGGGCAGCATTCTGTTTCTCTCTTATCGTCCATGAAGTGTCTCTTCAGTGCCCAAGTTGCTTTTTAAACCATCTGTTGAGATTGTGTTTTTGTTGATTGTATTTTGACAGCTAACGTCTGTCCTCAGATTTACATCTATATCCATTTAAAAATTTTGAATCCCTTAAACATAACTGAAAAGGCCGTAACTATCCAGAGGCATCTACTGTCACTGCTTCACTCTCAACTTTTGATGCCAATATACTGGCGTCAACCAATTGCCACTGCAGTAAGACATTTTTAATTATAAAACTTAAGATGAGAGGGGCTGGGCGGTAGTGCAGGGTTAAACGCACATGGCGCAAAGTGCAAGGATCCCAGTTCAAGCCCCCTGTCCCCCACTTGCGCTGAAGCAGGTCTGCAGGTGTCGCTCTTTCTCTCCCTGTCTCTATTTTCCCCTACTCTCTCGATTTCTCTCTGTCCTATCCAACAACAGAAATGGCAACAATGAGGTCAACAAAAGGAAAAAAATGGCCTCCAGAAGCAGTGGATTCCTAGTGCAGGCACCAAGCCCCAGTGATAACCCTGGAGGCAAAAAAAAAAAAAAAAAATTATGGGGAAGTGATTCACTTTGAGCCAAAGAAAAGGTCAATCTTAGAAACAGTGGTAACAGATTCCTTTCTAATATGTCTGATGGCTTTAGTAAACCAGGGGTTTTTGTCCTTTCTATCATAATGTCCATTGTCTTTCCACCTCAACCCCATTTCATGTATGTTCTTTCTCTCTATATAAGTTAGCATATATATGTATAAATACATATATTTGACGTAACTTTTTTTTTTGCCTACAGGCTTAACACTGTGGCTATGTGCCAGCACTACGAATCTATTGCTCCTGGAGGCTTTTTTTTTGTTTTTTGATAGGACAGAGAGAAATTGAGAAAGCGGGGATGGGGCAGAGAGGGGAAAGAAAGATAGACACCTGCAGACCTGCTTCACCACTTCTGAAGTGACCTCCCTGCAGGTGGGGAGCCGGGGGCTTGAACCGGGATCCTTGTGCTTCACACTATGTGCACATAACCCATGTGCCACTGCCCAGCTGGTTCTCTCTCTCTCTCTCTCCTTTCCCATTGTCTGACTCTTACTGACCTTACACCTGACACGTCTAATCTGATGTTATGTTTTCTTTACCTGCTCATGTCTGTTATTCTTTTGTGTGCTGATTTTTTTCCAGATAGGAAAGAGACAGAGATGTACGTGTGTGTGTGTGTGTGGGGGGGGGATACCACAATGCTCAAGCTTCCTCCAGTGTTGTGGGGGCTGGGTTCCAACCTGGGCTACAGCTTTGGCAAGGCAGGTGCACACGCCAGGTGTGCTATTTCCCTGGCATCTCGTATCTGAAGTCACTCAGTTGGAAGGCTTCCCAGTAGGCCTGGGCTTCTCCATTTTGCCTTAGTTCTCTGGTCTTTTCTTGTCTTGTCTACTTTTCTCACTTGCCTGGCCCCTGGGAGAAACTGAGTTTCCAACCTTCATCCCCAAGCCCACTGACCTGTGTGCAGTGTTCCAGTCTCCTCACCTTGTCAAGCTAGGCCTCCAATGTCTGCCAGGACCCATGCAACCACCCACACTGGGTCTTTTCCTCCTTTCCCCACTGACAAGAACGGCTGAGATGGCATATGGACAGGGTGCTGTGCTTACGTATGTTTGAAGGAGGGAGTACAGGGGACAGGCAGGGGGCCTGACTGACAGAGCGCACAGAGCAGCTTATGTGAGAACCCAGGTTCGAGCCCTCAGCCGCCACATGTAGTGGAGCAGAACTGGGTGTCTCTCCTTTCTCTCCCTTTTTTTTCTTAATCTCTTGCCTACTTTTGCAAAAAAGAACGACATCAAAAAAGAAGAAAAACGTCACCTGTAGTGGCGGTGTCACACAGGCAAGAGCCCCCGTGAAAAACCTGGTTGCAAAAAAAAATTAAAAAATCAAAATCCACAAACAAACAAAAAGGAAAGAAAGAGGGAATGGTGCCATTCCCTTGTAGAGGAGGGGAAGCAGCCTGAGAGAGAGAAAGGTGGTACAACAACAACAACAACAGCAATAACAGAGGAAAGAATGTGGCAGCCAGGAGCAGTGGATTCATAGTGCAGACACCACGCCCCAGTTAAAACCCCAACCCTAAAGGCAAAAAAAAAAAAATTTTTTTAAGTAAATAGAGTAATGACTCATCGGCCCTTATAGGGAATTGCTGTGGCCCAGAGGACTGATTCCCACCTCATTTCAGGAGAATCCTCAAACCCAGATAACTGGGTGGCATCCCCGATCGCTAAAATGCTGCCATCTAACACCAGTGAACAGGGGGTGGGCTGACAGCTCAGAGTAAAGTGTCTGCCAGCTCTGAGCCCCAGTGCCAACACATGGGAGGCGTTATGGGACTGGGGAAGACTGGCACTGTGGGTCTTGGTCTCTCTCTCTCTGTCTGGATGAAAAGGCTGGCCCAGCAGCAGGGAATTCTTGCATGTGCCAGGTCCTGACTCTGCACAAGGCTAAGTAAACAAGTACCGGAAGCAACAGGTAATGCAGGAACCTCACATTTCTACTACAGGGCCTATATTTCCCCCAGTCCTGGAACCTTAGGGTGGGGCACACTTTCCTGCATGCTTCTCTCAATTCATACCAAATGATATTGCATCCGCCGATCCCAGCCTAATCAACACAACAAGTACCACTTCAGCATGCTTCAGCTCAGACTGTGTCCAGAGACTTCAGGTGTGGAATGTTAACCCTTCAGCCTCATTATTCAGTAGAGACCTTTCCTTTCATAGTATTCTCTAATTCCATCCCAGGCGGTTCACTTCCCAACAAAGTCCCAAAACCTAGATATAGACCAGGTCCCCTGAGATAGAGCCTATGTTCACACGTATCCATAAACTAGGGCAAAATATATACCTGAAAGCAGAAGTACACAATAGTCTGCAGTGAGTACCCCCCAACTCTTCATCTGCACTATTCCAGCCTTTAGGTCCATGATTGGTCAACAATTTATTTGGCTTTTTATGTTAACTCTTCAGCCCCCAGGTTCCAGATGCCAGCATGATGCTGACCAGACTTCCCTGGACAGACAACCCACCAATGTGTCCTGGAGCTCCGCTTCCTCAGAGTCCTTCCCCACTGGGGAAAGGGAGACAGGCTGGGAGTATGGATCAACTAGTCAACGCCCATGTTCAGCGGGGAAGCAATTACAGAAGCCAGACCTTCCACCTTCTGCATCCCACAATGACCTTGGGTCCATAGTCCCAGAGGGATAAAGAATAGGAAAGCTATCAGGGGAGGGGATGGGGTATGGAGATCTGGTGGTGGGAACTGTGTGGAGTTGTACCCCTCTTATCAAACGGTTTTGTTAATGTCTCCTTTTTTAAATAAATTAAAAAAATTTTTAAAAGAAACAGGTAATGAACTAGATAAATACACCTCACCACTTGTGCAAACCCTGAGCTGATGCAAGCCTCATTAAACTCAATGGTTCTCAACTGTGGTGACTCAGCCCCACAGGAGACACCTGTCAATGCCTGAAGACATCTTGGGGTGTCACTGCTGGGGGCATCTGGCGGAGAGAGGTGGCCAGAAGCACAGGTGGGGCAGGATGGACCTCGAGCTGAAGCTGTGAAATTCTTGTTTAAACCCCTCACTCTCAGGCCCTGGTCTCTAGTGAGGGGTTTTCCTCAGTCAGCTACTTCTCTGTTTGTTTTAGGGTTACTGCTGGGGCTCAGTGCCGGCACCACAAATCCACTGCTCCTGGAAGCCACTTTTCCCCCTTTTGTTGCCCTTGTTATCATTGTTGTTGTTATTATTGTTGTTGTTGTCACTGCTGTCATTGTTGTTGGATAGGACAGAGAGAAAACAAGAGAGGAGGGTAAGACAGAAAGATAGACAGCCTGTGAAGCAACCTCCCTGCAGGTGGGGAGCCGGGGGCTTGAACCGGGATCCTTACGCCAGTCCTTGCGCTTTGTGCCATGTGTGCTTAGCCCACTGTGCTACCGCCTGGTCCCCCATATTTTCCACTTTTATTGTTGCTGTTGTTGTTGGATAGGACAGAGAGAAATTGAGAGAGGAGGGGAAGAGAGACATAGACACCTGCAGACTTGTTCCACCGCTTGTGAAGCGGCCCCCCTGCAGGTGGGGAGCCGGGGGCTCAACCTGGGATCCTTGCACCAGTCCCTGCACTTCATACTACATGTGCTTAACCCGGTGCACCACTGCCCGGCCCCCTCTTCTCTGGATCTTAAGGCCCCTCCCAGCTTGGCCATATCAAGGGTGTTCGCCGGCTCGGTACTTGCCTTGCCCCGTTCTAGACCACGGCAATTCCAAGCCTCACTCAGACCAGGGGTCTGGAGTTACACTTGCAAATCCAGCTTCCTGTCCAAGTGTATAAGACACGGGAGCCAGTCCAGCCCAGTCAATAATGCAAACAAAGCTGGGTTTAGGTAAACCCCATTCCCCGGGCCCAGAGTGGCCCAGGGCACCTCTGCAGCTGCTGGTTAGCGTAAATGCTAAACACAACCAATTAACACACTCCGGGCTGCTTATCTCCTGCCACTGAGTGTGGAGAGAAAGCCCCGTGCTAAATACATGTATTGATTTAGCCATTAAGTCCAGTGGCACCTCAAAATAAAACTCGTTATGTTATTGAGTGAAAACAAAGTCACTTTACTTTCCAGGTTGGGTAGTGCTACGAGGAGGGTTCACTTGCTCACGGGGGTCCCCCAAAGGGGAGGGGGGGGCTCCTGGTGACCTTGGTCACCTCAGTATGGTCCTCAGCTTTTAGACCCGTTTTTAGCTTTTAGAGGTCTCACTCAGGTGCTAGTCTTTTCTCTCCCAGGTGGTATTTCAACACCGACGAGGACACCCCGTATTTGCAGGTGAAGCTATTATAGCAAATGGAGAGAGAAACCAGGATACTAAAAGACAACAACAAATCCATAAAACCATGGGCATGGAAAAAAATTAAAAAAAACAACAACAACATTAAAGCACAGGCACCGATCTGATGTCTCTGAGCAAAACCAACCAACAAGCAAACACCCACAACAGAAACCCCCTTCTGGCCCAGATGGAAACAATGGTCCAGTCATGAGGTTACTGAGAGTGGCTGCATTTTCTTCCTGCAGCTCAGGGGGGAGTGAAGCCAGGGTCTTGCACCTGTGACGCCTCTGAGAGGCCCCTCACCTTGCCCATTATTGATTTATTATTATTATTATTATTATTTGAAGGAGAGAGGAAAGGGAGAAAGCGAGAGAGGAAAGACAGCATGGCCCCGCTCCCCCTCCCCCTCCCTGGAGCCTCTCGGTGGCGCTGTGCAAGGTGCTGGGCTTCCTGCACAGAAATTTATTCTGCGCATGGTGCAAGGTGCTGGGCTTCCTGCACAGTAATTTATTCTGCTCATGGTGCAAGGTGTCGGCATGGTCCCCCCCCTTTCTCATCACTTCCTCTCACTGACTCATGTCCCCACGTGCTGCCTCGGGGCACAGATGCTCAGAGACACCGGCCCTCGGTTGTGGCATGAAGTGCACCAGCGCCCACAGAAGCTGAGTGCTGGCTTCTTACCTCCTGTTTCCGCCCAGCGTTCCCTCCAGGGCTCTTTTGCCTCTCGCTCTGCCCGCCAGGCTTGGACGATCCACCTCAGCCCTTGTAAAGCTCTCTGCCTACTTCTGTCTCTCTCACCGACCCTTTGTCGAACGCTTGAAAACTTGCTTATTTATCGGCTGCTCTTAAAGCGGGGGGGGGGGGGGGGGGTTCTGGAGTGTAGACGATCAATGGCGCAGACTCAAGTGTGTCTGCTGCTCATAGAAGTGTGTACACGCCCCCCGGGGCTCCTGCCTGCCCAGCACACCTTACTGACGGGAACCTGGCGTACTCGGGAACAGCCTTGGTCCGGGTGGCAAGCACACTGCCTCAGGTGGACCTTCTGCCGGGACTCGGGGTACAAAGTAGAGCAGACATCCATCTTCATCGCCTTTCCCTCCTGAAAGACCACTACGGTGACGGCAGATAGGTGTAAGTGGTAGAAATACACATGGGCAGGCAGTACCGCGACTGGGCACAAGAACAGGTGTGGAAGGTGACTTGGCAGAAGGGAAGAAGCAGGAACTGAGTGACCCCACTCCCCACTACACACACACACACACACACACACACACACACACACACACACACACACACACACACACACAAAAGGAAACAAGCTCATCTGTTCCCAGGCCACAAGGAAGTTCCAGGTACTACAGGAGGGGTTGGGGGCACATGGCACGGGGCTAAATAGAAATCTACTAATTTCTACCGCTGGTAGAAATCTACTAATCTGGGGACGGGGCAGTAGGTCAGTGGGTTAAGCACACATGGCTCAAAGCCCAAAGACCAGTGTAAGGATCCAGTTTGAGCCCCTGGTTCCTCACCTGCAAGGGGGTTGCAAGTGGTGAAGCAGGTCTGCAGGTGTCTATCTTTCTCTCCCCTTCTCTGTCTTCCTCTCTCTCTACTTCTCTTTGTCCTATCCAACAACAGAAACAGCAATGGCAACAATAACAACAACAATAAGGGCAACAAAATGGGGAAAATGGCCTCTAGGAGCAGTGGATTCGTAATACAGGCGCTGAGCTGCCCCCCTGATAATCTTGGCGGCAAAAAAAAAAAAAGAAGAAAAGAAATTTACTAATCCGCTACAATACCTTTACCCCACTCTCTCAAACACTCTGCCAAAAACACCTCCAGCGGGAAAGAGAAACAGTCTGTGGTTCCAAGAGTGAAATCAGTCCAACCCTTCCCACTGTCACGACACTTTGGATGACGGTCATATCACCCGGTTCTTGTTGTTGAAGTTACTCTCGGAGCCGCTGCTGGCAATATTAAGCAAAGACACGTTCCCTCTCTTGGGGTTGCTACACCAGAGACCTCTGATCTTCAACTTCCCTGTACCCCGAAGGAGGCTGCCTGAGAATCAAGGTCAACAGGGAAACTGGCACAGCAAACGAAACTAGCACCCAGACAGAGAGACCCCCACAGAATGGAAGAAGACCTTGACATCCCCTACATCAGACAAGAGGCTTAATAACCAAAATATGTCAGGAGCCCACCAAACTCAATAACAGCAACAAAAACAAAAGGACCCCATCCAAAAATGAGGAGAGGATCGGAACAGAATATTCATCAAAGAGGAGATCCGAAAGGCCAACCAGCATATGAAAAAAATGTCCCAAGTCACTGATGGTCAGAGAAATGCAAATAAAAACAACAATGAGATACCACTTCACTCCTGTGAGAATGTCAGACATCAGAAAAGGTAACAGCAACAACAAAGAGGTTGTGGGGACAAAGGAACCCTCCTACACTGCTGGTGGGAATGTCAATTGGTCCAACCCCTGTGGAGAGCAGAGTCTGGAGAACTCTCAGAAGGCTAGAAGTGGACCTAACCTATGAGCCTGCAATTCCTCTCCTGGAGATAGATCCTAAGGAACCCAACACACCTATCCAGAAAGATCTGTGTACACCTATGCTCACGGGAAATCTGCCCCACAATATGAGAAGCAGGATCCTCAGGGGCACTGAGTACCTGGATCCAGCCATCCCTAAAACTGGTTATTCCCGGGCCAGGCCAGCAAGCACTTACTGAGCAGTGCCTGAGTGCCAGTCCCTGTGCAAAGAGCCGTGACGGCATTCCAGCAGCATCTACCCTGGCTGCAGCCCTGCATGGGGGACATTGCTGTTAGCTCAATTTTGCTGCTATGAAACTATTGGGACACACTGAGTAAGTAGAGGAAAGTCTACTTTGACACACACACACACACACACACACACACACACACACGCACTGTAGAGTTCTGGCTCATGGTGGCACCAGGGATCGAACCTGGAACCTCAGGGCTTCAAGTATGTTAATACTGTGCTCTGATACATTCAGCTATTTCTCCAACCTCTCAAAAAGTCCAGTTCAAGAGGGTCTCACTCCAGAGCCTGCACATTTCAACATTATGTTCATATTGTATTATATTATTTAGAACATGATTTACTAAACAATTATTTATTATATTATTCTTAACACTTTATTATTGCTTTGATAAGTCAATAATTTCAAATTGGAGGTGAATTTCAGATACTTCTATCTGAAAAAGATTCACCCAATCTACTGTCTTATCTATCTAGAAGCTCTAGAAACTGTTCCTGATGGGACCTATCAACCAGATAAACAGTATTGCTTTTTTTTTTTAAGTTTTTATTTATTTAGTTTTTTGCCTCCAGGATTATTGCTGGGGCTCGGTGCTCCACTACAAATCCACTGCTCCTGGAGGTCATTTTTCCCATTTTTGTTGCTATTTTTGTTTACTATTTTAATATTCATTTTAATGGGAAAAGTATAGAGACTATCATCTCCGTAAAAGAAAAAAAAAAAAAGGGAAACAAAAGGGGGGAAGGATCTTGGGAGAGCACTACTTAGCTCTGGTTTATGGTGGTGCTTGTTTATCACTGTTGTTGTTATTACAATTGTTGTCGTCATTGTTGGATAGGACAGAGAAATGGAGAGAGGAGGAGAAGACAGAGACAGGGAGAGAAAGACACCTGCAGACCTGCTTCACTGCTTGTGATGTGACCACCCCCCAGCAGGCAGGGAGCCGGGGGCTCAGACCGGGATCCTTGTGCTTCGTACTATATGCACTTAACCCTGTGCACCACCACCTGCCCCCCAGTAAACAGTATTCTATAAAATGCCTTTATGAGGGGGTCAGGCGGTAGCACAGCGGGTTAAGCGCACATGGCTCGAAGTGCAAGGACTGGTGTAGGGATCCTGGTTTGAGCCCCCGGCTCCCCACCTGCAGGGGAGTCACGTCACAGGCGGTGAAGCAGGTCTGCAGGTGTCTATCTTTCTCTCCCCCTCTCTGTCTTCCCCTCCTCTCTCCATGTCTCTCTGTCCTATCCAGCAACGAACGACATCAACAACAACAATGGTAACCACCGGCAGGGCTGCAACAACAAGGGCAATAAGAGGGGGGAAAAAAAGTGGCTTCCAGGAGCACCTAGCCCCAGCAATAATCCTGGAGGCAAAAAAGGAAAAAAAAAAAAAAAAACCTTTACAAATCCTTCACCTGGAGGCAAGCTGGTGGTGCCCCTGGTAGAGTGCATCTGTTACAATGCATAAGGACTCGGGTTTGAGCCCCCAGCCTCCATCTCCAGGGAGAAAGCTTCGCAAGTGGTGAGGCAGTGTTGTAGGTGTCTCTCTGCTTCTCTGTTACCCACTTCCCTCTCAATTTCTAGCTGTCTCTAGACAACAAATAAATAAATAATTTTTTTTTTCAAAAAAAGGGAAAAAATCCTTCTCCTGTTAATGAATCATTTCAAGTAAGAAATTCTCAGCATGTGTTTGGGAGAGTAAAACCCTTTTCCTGTAAATGCTAAGTGAGGGAACCAGCACAATCCCCCCCCCCCCCCTTGAGGGGAAATACTTACTCAGGGTCTCCCCTGACACCTAGGCTTAAGCCTTTCTTTACTGTTCATCTGGAATTTTAACCACTTTGATTTCTAGTCAGCAAAGAATTTAGGTCTTAACCTCCTCCACAATTTCTAATTTCATTCCTATATAGTAAAAAAAAAACAGGGACTTTAGCATGTCATACTACACTGAGCCTTGTGGGATTAACTTCAATTGGGCTGTTAACTGCTTACTTTCCTGAGCACTTTGGACTAGTCAGTTAATAAATCATTTATGGGCTGGGGAAACAGCATAATGGTTATGCAAAACTCCTCCACACCGGAGGCTTTGAAGTCCCAGGTTCAATCCCTAGCACCACCATAAGCCAGGGTTGAGCAGTGCTCCGGTTTCGGGGTCTCTCTCTCTCTTTCTCTCTCTCTCTCTTCTCTCTTCTCTCTCTCCCTCCATTTTGTCTTTCTCCCATTAAAAAAATAAAATATTAAAAAACGTTTACAGGGTGCTAAATAAGCCTTTCTCGTTTAAAGCTTTATTTATTTATTAGCGTGTAGAGAGAACCAGAGAATTTTTCTGCCAGATGTGGTGGTGGGATTGAATGGAGACCTTGGACAGGCAACTTGAGTACTCGACCTGACACGTGAGCCCCCAGGACCAGGTTTCCCTCTGGTTTTTATACTCCCACTTTTCCTAAGTAATGAACTACCACCACCCCCAAGGCTTTAGTAAGCACCTGTGTGAACCTCACGCTGTCAACACCACACTTGTCATTTCTGTTCTCCAGTCAGTACAGGCAGTCTCAGACACAGTAGCACCTAAACAAATCGACTGTTTTCCCTGTCCACCCTCTTCCTCCTCTGCCCATATTTCAGTCCCGTTCAAGGTCTTAACACTCAGGACTCCGTGACACACCAGCTCTGTCATCTCTCTCCCTGGCCCTGGCCACCACATCCAATCACTCAAGCCCTGACAATTAACCGGCATGCTCTGCTTCTTCCCCCTCATTCTCTCTTAGTTGAACCACAGTCCACAGCACCCCACCCTCACCCCAGCCCCATTCTCTCCAGGCCCTCTGCCTTGTAATCTGCCCTCCCCTGCACTGCACGATTTCCCTTCAAAGAACATTCTAGAGCTTTGAAGACAGTAGCACAGTAGGCCCAGGCTGTGAGGGAACCCTTTCTCCAATTCCCCGTAACAATGCCCTCAGACAGCCAGTAAGATGGGGGTGTGATTATCTCCACTAGCGGGGTAAATTCAATCCCATCCTGTATCTGGGATGAGTTTATATTAATTGCAATGCCTTTTGAAATAGGTTTTTTTTTTTTTTAAAGAAAAATCTTACTATATCCCAAGCCTGCGGGAAAAGAAAAAATAAAAAAAAACCTCAATTATTTTGTTATTGCCTAAAGCCCTTTCTACTTGGAAGTAGTTTTGAACAGACAGAAAAGTTGCAAGAATTAAAAAAAAAAAAGGTACAAGAACTGCCCAGATACAATGAGCCCAAGTTTACTTACTGTTACAATTTTGTTCTATTATTTCCTTCATATAGATGCTTGAAATGCAATTATTTTTCTGAATAATTCCCAGGTACACTGTATAGATGGCGGCCTCTCACCTCTATAAATAGTTGAGTGTGTATTTCTAATAACCGGGGGTGTTTTCCTATAGCCACAATGTTGTTCCCTGCTTCACTAAATCTGACACTGATTCAATACTCAGATATAATCTGCCCTCTGAATTCCAATATTGTCAATTGACCCAATAAGGTTCTTTATTGCTTTCTTCTCTCTACTAGACCTCGTGGGGGATCAGATCGTGTTTAGTTGCAAGGTCTTTCCTTGCAATCTCCTGTGATCTGAACCATTTCCCCAAACTTTCTCTTCTTTAATAGCACTGATATATATTTAATATATATATTAAAGAAAAAGTCTCTCTCTCTTCTAATCCCTGAGGCTTGGTACCTATGTGATGACTCCCCCATTCCTGATGGTACTCTTTTTTTTTTTTCCTTTCTTTTCCATATAGAGACAGAGCGTAATAGGGAGGAAGAAGGGAAGAGAAGGAGAGACAAAGAGAGACACCTGCAGCCCTGCTTCACCACTTGTGGGGACCAGGGGCTTGAACCTGGGTCCCTGCACATGGTAGTGTGTGCGTTCAACCGGGCGCTCCCGTGTAGCCCTTTCTCCTTTTCCTTTTAAATAGAACTTACTTCTTTGGGGTTTGTCTGATAATTTCTCCTGATCTAATTCAAATGAATCACTCTTTGATTGCAATTAAATATAATAATATTGATATGTGAAATATAATTCAACTTAAAATATCCCTTTGTTCCCCCACCTGCAGAGGGGGCGCGTCACAGGCAGTGAAGCAGGTTTGCAGGTGTCTGTCTTTCTCTCTTCCTCTGTCTTCCCCTCCTCTCTTGATTTCTCTCTGTCCTGGCCAGCAACAATGACAGGAATAACAACAATGATAATAACAACAACAATAAACAACAAGGGCAACAAAAGGGAAAAAATAGCCTCCAGGAGCAGTAGATTCATAGTGCAGGCACCGAGCCCCTGCAATAACCCTGGAGGAAAAAGAAAAAAGAAATAAAATAATAAAAATATCCTTTTGTTAATTAGAAGTAATACCTTTTTTCTTAGGGTATGACATTGAGAAAGCCCAAATATTTTCTTTTCTTTTCTTTTTTGCCTCGAGGCTTATCGCTGGGTCTTGTTGCCTGTACTAGAAATCGAATGCTCCTGGAGGCCATTTTCCTCATGCTTGTTGCCCTTGTTGTTGTTGTTGTTATTTTTTGCTATTGCTGTTGTTACTGGATAGGACAGAGAGAAATCGAGAAAGGAGGGAAAGATAGAGGGGGAGAGAAAGATGGACACTGGCAGACCTGCTTCACCACCTGTGAAGCGACCTCCCACCACCCGCAGGTGAGGAGCCGGGGGCTCAAACCAGGATCCTTAACGTTGGTCCTTGTGCTTCGTGCCATGTGTGCTTAACCCACTGTGCCACCACCCAATCCCCTTTTTCCCTTCATTTTTAAATTGCCACCAGGGTTATCACTGGGGCTCAGTGCCAGCACTAAAATTCCACTGCTCCCAGTGGTCATTTTTTTCCAGTTTCCCCCTTTTTCTATTTTATTTAACAGAACAGAGAGAAATCGAGAGGGAAGGGGAGAGAGAAAGGAAGAGAGAAAGATAAGACAACTTATAAGAGATAAGAGAGAAAGATAAGATAAGCAGACCTGTTTCCGCACTCATGAAGCTTCCCCCCTGCAAGTGGAGAGTTGGGGCTCCGACCCTTGTGCATGGCGTGATATGTGCTTAACTGAGTGAGCCACCACTAAGCCCCTGAAGCCCAAATGTTAGTCAAAGTTCAGGGCGCCAGTATGCCGGGCTAGCTTCGCGGCGGGAGACAGACGATCAGGGACACACGGCTGAGCGGAGAAGCAGTATTTCTGTATTCACGAGCGAACGGTTCAAAAAACTAATCTAATCTAATCACAACCCAAATCTGTCTTGCATCCTTCTCCTCCGGCGGCAGCGTCAGGAACCCAGGAAGTTTGTAGGGATAGGAGGCGGGGAGAAGAGAGAAGCGCGAAAAGGCAAAGACTAAACCACAATCTCCAGGAGGCAGGGGGAGTGAGGCCAAACTAATGTAACAGAATGACCATGTAAACAGACCACAACGTCAAGCAATGCAACAGAAAGGATCCCAGAAGCAGAACTAGAAACATACCAACACACAAATATTTTCAACAGGTTGTGCCAATTTTCTTTAAGTTTTGATTCTTCCTATGGCTCACATCATTGATTCTCCTTTGGCTATTCTCAGATGAACAACATCCATGGCCTTTCACCTCTCAACAGTCTGTCACTTGGACTCTGTGCGTGTAGTTTCACAGACTGAGCTGACATCTTCATTTACATATAGGGGAGAAACAGGGACAGGTATCACAACACAGGAGCTCCCCCCCACTCCCATGGGAGCTCCCCATGTGGTGCCAGGGTTCACATCTGGGCTGTGTGCAAGAGAAGCAAGCATCCCACACAGTGAGCTATTTCTCTGACCCTAATTCTACTCTTTATTATATTAATGTTTTTGCCACCATGGTTATCACTTGGGCTCAGTGCCCATAGGTGGGACAAATCCACTACTCCTGGAGGCCAACCCTCCCCCCACCACCTTTTTTTTTTTTTCTTTCTTCCTTTTAATTGATAGAAACAGAGAGAAATTGAGGAGGAGGAGGAGGGGGCAGGGGGAGACCTGCAGACTTGCTTCACTGCTCCTGAAGCTTCCTCCCTGCAGATGGGGATCGGGGGCTTGAACCTGGGTCCCCATGCACGTCTGTGTGCTCTCTGCTGGGTGAGCCACCACTGGCCTCCCCTAGATGTACTTTTCCAACAGGAAACTTGACGTGAACTCCTGGCAGTCCCCTAGGAAAGAATCCTTGGAGGAAAATTTGTAGTTGTGAATGTTACAAGCTTTTAATCATGCACATGAATACATATGTTACAATGACTCTGGGATCTAGATAAAAGGCCAAAATATATGCATGGAAACAGAAGGCAGCAATTTACAAAGATAAAAGCAAAATTTACTCGATTTCAGAAAACAACTATGCTTGGGATGAATACAATCCCAAACAGGATTGGGGGGTGGATGGGGAAGAAAACAAAAACATCTGCTCACCTAATTAGAAGAAAGGAAAGCAGATTTCTATCCACCTTAATGAGGGCAGAGAAAGAGTCTGGGGGTAACCACGCGTCTATTGTAAGAGGAAACAGACCTCCTGCGAGTTTCAGAGGGGAATTCCATCAGACCTTCAAGGAGCAGGAATGTCTCCTTCTAGAGCATAAGGTCTGATGTGCTCAGAAAAGGAAGAAAGAAAGAAAGAAAGAAAGAAAGAAAGAAAGAAAGAAAGAAAGAAAGAAAGAAGGAAAGAAAGAAGGAAAGAAGGAAGGAAGGAAGGAAGGAAGGAAGGAAGGGAGGGAGGGAAAAGAAAAAAAAGCTTATTCGTTTGGGACACTTAAGCAGAAGCATCTTGCTAGTGTCCTGCTCTGATGGTGGATTCAGCAGAGGGACTAGAGAGGGGGAGAACATTCCAGGGAAGGGAAATATGGAAGGGAAGGGTCTGGACACAGAATACGGGGAGGACAAAAACACTCATCAGATGGTACAAAGCTGGGCAGAGTTGGAAAAGGACCGGATGTGTCAGGCCCAGGTAGGGGAAATACTCCAATAATTGGGATCGGTGAAGCTGAGTGGACAGACACTCAACCGTGACACTGAGCCAAGGCCAGGGAGGCCGTCCTGTTGGCGGTAGCAGTCGCACAGCACTGACTCTTGGCTCTGAGGTATGACGTGGTAAGCCCAAGGGGGAAGCGGTCTCAGGTAGCTAACTCTGCAGAGCACACACCATCTGGGAGGAGAGATGCTCTCTTCCCTGGTGCTTTAGTCCTTCCGCCTCAGCGTAGCAGTCAGTTTCTTATGTATGCATGCAGTTACCTTTTGTAGGTATTGTGAGGGAAGGAGGAGGAAGAGAGGGAGAGAAAGGGAGACACCTGCATCCCTGCTTCACCACTTGTGAAGCTTCCCCCCCACCCAGCCCCCACCGGTGGGGGTGGGGGCTTGAACCCATGCCTGTCAGCTCATGTTCTCTATCACTGTGCCGCCATCTGGCCTCAATGCAGTGCTCAGTTTTTGACAGATATACTTTATTTTAAAAGAGAGAGAGAGAGAACACACAATGACACAAGAGGATGGCTGGGGCCGGAAACAGATCACATAATGGAGCGTGTCATGTTCACTCTTTAGAGAACAGTTTGTTTCTCCCTAAGGGGCTGCCTCCTCCCCCATTCTCAGCTCGTGGTGCAAGTTATAATCAGCCAGCACAGTGGCCATGTGAAAGAGGCCTCCTTGACCTTCAGGCTCATCATCTCCAAGCCAGGTCAGAACGGACTATTAGGACAAGTCTCTGTGGGGGCTGCTGAATGGAGGCGGCGAAGTCTGCGGCGAGTGGAGAACCTCATGGCCACGAGGACAATGAGGACACCCTCACAGACAAGGGTGGAGAGAGACAGGCTCCTGACGCATCTGTGCAAACACTTGATCCTGGCTTTCCTGGAGTTAGTTTTGAGCTTCCCAGTTAATGGGAATCTGCAAATACTCTGGAACTAGCTTGAACTCAGTACTGCCAACCCCCCCCCCCGCCCCCACACCCGTGCAGTTTCTGACAGTCTTCAAAACAAGCCACATGACAAATGATTAAGAAACCATTTTAATCAACATTTGAAACTGAAATAGCACAAGATGGCATACCCTTAAACTCTTACAAATAAAATCCTTGTAACTAAGAACAAGTTAAAGACAACCTACATCACTGTTGTTATTTTGTGTTTGAGAGAGTCAATGAAACACAGTAAGGCTACGATTAGTTACTGAACTCTGAAGAGAAACAACCTTTCTCTGCGCTGATACAATTATACATTGAGCAAACATATGAGGCTACGGGTCAAACCCATTTCAATTTGATAAAGTGGCTGGATATGAAATAAACATACAAAATTTAGCAAGTTTTCTAAACCAAGGAGGCAGAAACAAAGATGAGGAACATCCAATGCTGTGGTTGGGAATGGTAGTCTAGAAGCCAGTGGGATAGCTTGTCAGACAGGATGCCAGCCTTTCGCTGCAAATAAACCAAGTTCCAGCCTCTGGAAGTACTATGGCTTTGTGGCATTGAGGGGAACTTCAGTGCTGTGGCCTGGCCATCTGTCTGTCTGTCTGTCTGTCTATCTCTCTATCTAAAAAATAATCTACCCAGAGCAGCAAGGTTCAGGACACACACTCATGCAGGCATAAACACCACAGTAGGTAGCAATATGTATTCTTCCCATAAGTGTAATAATTTCATGTGTTGCAACATCAACTGGGGGCTGGGCGGTGGCATACCTGGTTGAGTGCACTGTTGTAATGTGCAAGAACTCAGGTTCAAACCCCCCCCCTCCCCACCAGCAAGGGGGATGCTTCACAAGTAGTGAAACAGGCCAGTAGGTGTTGTTCTCTCTTCCTTTCTATTTTTTCCTCCCCTCTCAATTTCTTTCTGTCTTAAACAATCAAAAAAAAAAAAAGGAAAACACAGCCTCCAGGAGCAGTGGATTCGTAGTGCTGGCCCCGAGCGCCTGTGTTAACCCCGGTGGCAATAAAAATAAACAAGCAAAAAATAAATAAGTGAACAAAACCCCCAATTCTTTGAGTATTACCATATTAATTTAGTGTCATTTCAATTTGGACACCAACATCTTTATTAATTCTTTGTGGAATTAATACCATTTACTCACATGAAATAAATTTTCCACTGTAACCAAACATCGGAGTCATGAAGAGCAGGGAGGGAATGGCTTGCATGGCAAAGCACAACGCATCATAATGTCACCCTAAGAACAGCAATGTGCTTTGGATGCCAGCAAAGAAAGAGATCAAGTGTAGGGAATGAACTCCGAGATAAATTGCATTATACAGCACAAGTGTTTCTCCTAGAAATACCAGCACTAAATCATCATTTTATTTAATAAAATGGTGCTGGCAGGACTGCCTATTATCTGGGCAGAAAATGGAACTCATTACCTGATATTCTAGAGC
Source organism: Erinaceus europaeus (assembly GCF_950295315.1). Taxonomy (NCBI): domain Eukaryota; kingdom Metazoa; phylum Chordata; class Mammalia; order Eulipotyphla; family Erinaceidae; genus Erinaceus; species Erinaceus europaeus. The sequence goes on from NC_080176.1 coordinate 7,926,675, forward strand.
AAATTTCAGATATATTAGAAATCGAAATGTGTAGAAAAATGATATAGTTAAAAATCCTAGATTATAATTTTAATTAAGTTGCCTATCTCTCGCTATCTAACGCACACAAAATAGCAGGAAGGCTCTCTTCTCTCTTCTGATACTTTATCTTGTTCTGGGTCTTGTCCCAGCCCCTACATAGTTGGAGGGGAGGCGTGAAAAGAAATCACACAACAAATGCAAGATTCTTTTTAGAATCCAGGGAGGTGCCAGCCTGCAGCTCTGTCCACCAGTGCCAGCAGATACTGGCCAAACAACCAACCATCACAGGGCATCTCTGGTCCCTGATCCCACGCACATGCTAGTTATCACCCAGGGAGAAAATCTGCTGTGTGATCGATCGTGTCTATTGATGACCTCCTGGTCCACCTTATCTACAAATACACGCTCTATATTTTACAAGGGGGGAGAACGAGCCAAGTGAAGCAAAAGGGCTCTTCTGCAAGTGTCCCAATGCCCGGGCCTCACAGAGGCTGGAGAAAGTGAAAGTGGGGCGTCAGAAAGAGAGAGGAGAGAAAACTCAAGATGATTTCTTCGCCTAGCTGCATCATACTTGTGAGAGCTCACCAAAGAACACTACCTGAGTAAGCATGCAGATTCCTGCCTCATAAACTAGGGGACTGTGGCTCAGCAAAGTGACGTGACTTGCTCAAAGGGCTGGGCGGTGGCAGACCAGGTAGAGTGCACCTGTTAACATGCACAAGGACCTGGGTTCAAACCCCTGGTCCTCACCTGCAGGGTGGAAAGCTTTACAAGTGGTGGAGAGTGCCGCAGGTGTCTCTCCTTCTCTCTGCCTTTCTCTTTCTTTTTCTTCTGCCTTCTCTGCTTCCCTCTCAATTTCTCTGTCTCTCACCCTCTCTCAAAAAAGAAATTGAGTGGTCCGGGAGGTGGCGCAGTGATAAAGCTTTGGACTCTCAAGCACGAGGTCGCGAATTCGATCCCCGGCAGCACATGTGCCAGAGTGATGTCTGGTTCTTTCTCTCTCCTCCTATCTTTCTCAGAAATAAATAAAATCTGTTTTTTAAAAAAATGAAATCCATTATAGTGGGAACACCACTAAGTTAAGAAAAGACATCTGTGGTTAATTAATGAATGTTAAAGTTTCTATGTATTTTTAAAAAAAGAAAAAGAAACTGAAACATGTCAAAAGTGGCACTGGGTGCTTGGATTATGGTGAGATCAGCAGATGCAGTATTGATGGGTGTAGGTCAAGAGAAGCCTCCTAAAAGCAACCCCAAAGCAGAGGTGCCACAACTGGGAGAAATACGGGTTTTATAGAGAATGGGGTCCTAGGGTTTAAGAAGGCAATAGCTAGTTATTATTCTAACCAAGTTGTATGGAAATCAGGTTGACTCTGAAAATCCCATGATTAGGATTTTCTGTATCATACAAGACCTCACCGTGATTTATGTTCTCTGATTCTATTTACTGATAGCTGTAGCTAATATCGTGACGCAGCCAGCTGCTTCTGGTCTCTCCCAGGACCTTAGTCAGGGAGTCCTGGGATTCCCACACAGACATGATGGGCCTAGACCTCGAACACATCCCTCTCTCCACTGTCACTGGACATCTCCATCAGCAACAACATAATGAACCCTTTGGTGGGCCCCTTCAGGACCTTGCCCTCACTGTGGATCAACAATGGTAGGGACTATACCATTCTTTGAAGGGAGGCTGGGTCAATGTACTCTACAACTCGATTTTATCGGATAGGATAGAAACATTGAGGGGGGAGGTGGAGACCGAGAGGGAGCGAGAAAGAGAAACACCTGCAGCTTTGCTTTACCACTCGTGAAGCTTCTCTCCCACAGGTGGGGAGCGGGGCCTTAAACCCACGTCCTTTCACTTTGTAATGAGTGCACTCAGCCAGCTGTGCCACCGCCGACCCCTTCTTTTACTTTTTTCGCCAGAGCACTGCTCAGTTCTGGCTCATGGTGATGCTGGGGGTTGAACCTGGGTGAAAAGGTGGTACCTCAGGCATGAAACACTTTGCAGATCTTTTGTGCTATCTCCCCAGCCCACAGATATGGACGGAGTGATTTTTAATAGGGACAGAACCTGAAAAGGAAAGGGGTTAGAGGAGGAGAGACACCTGCAGCCCTGCTTCACTGCTTGCAGTGGTAACATACGCACTGTTCCCAGTGCATTCCCCAGCCCCTAACTTCTCTCTTCTATCATAAAAAAAGAAAGAGGGAAAGAAAGGAAAAAATAAAGAAATAAGGGAGGAAAGGCTAGTGAGAGAACCCACCTGCCTAACTCCCCCCCCCCCCTTCCGTTCTCAGTCCTTACAATCTCGGTGCTGGGTAGCTGGATACACAGTTGAGGTACGGACAAGCAACTGTAGGTCTAGGCAGTTCAAGGATAGGCAAGGACCTGCCTCAGTCCTCGTAGCATCCGTTTTAATTTTTTGCTGTGATTTTAAAAGGAAAAGAAACGATTCTTTCCACATGGGAGCTGAGGTGCCACAGATGAACCTGTAGATAGAGCCAGCCTAGAAGCAAGCTGAACTGGTGACCACAGCATCACGCAATGTGGAGAGAGGCAGAGTCCGGATCACAGAACCTGAGGCTCCGGATCCAGCTATCCCTGAAGAAATGCTGCCTCTGGATGCTGCAAATGCACAGGCAGAAACATTGGTCTCTTTACTGACAGCTGTGCACTGCACTGCTAGCCTCTGCACAGAAAATGTGTTGGCTGGGGGCCGGGCGGTGGCACAGCGAGTTAAGTGCATGTGGCGCGAAGCGCAGGGAACAGTGCAAGGATCCCGGTTCGAGCCCCCGGCTGCAGGGGGCTTGACAAGCAGTGAAGCAGGTCTGCAGGTGTCTGTCTTTCCCTCCTCTTTCCATTTCTCTCTGTCCTATCCAATGACAACTATAACAACAACAACAACAAAATAGAGAAAATGGACTCCAGGAGCAGTGGATTCGTGGTGCAGGCACTGAGCCCCAGCGATAACCGAAGAGGCAAAAAAGAAAAGAAAAGAAAAGAAAAGAAAAGAAAAGAAAAGAAAAGAAAAGAAAAGAAAAGAGCTGGCTAGGGGGAATCTGTATTGACAGAGCTCAATAGAAGTTATCCAGCCAAGAATAAACAACTCGCTTTCCAAACTCCAAAGGCCATGAGCTTTCTACAAGGCCTTGCTCCCCAGAAAAACACAATTCACAAAAGGATCTGCTCTGATGCTGGACATTCTCCGTCAGCTGCGAATTCTCCACCAGTTCTGATGAGTGGAGTTAGGGAAAAGCATTCTGGGAAAGCTGATGGGAATGGGACCCAAACTGTGGTTACGAGAACCAGTGCATCCCCTTTTCTCAGGATCTGCTTTCCATAAAAGGAGCAGGGCACTTGGATAAAGGAAGGGGTACATTCAAGTAGAGAGAACAAGGACTACTTCTGAGTCAGCGGCAGAGAAGAAGAATCCTGGGCTTAGAGAGCATACTTCTCGGAGCCTCCATGCTTTCGCTTCCCCCTTTTGTGAGCTGGCAATAAGATCTTGGCTTTTTACAGTACGTTTGTTTATTTATTTTTAATTGCAGAAGGCTAGAATGTCCTGTGATTAAATGTTGCCAGTGCCCTTATTACAATATGTAATAGCAAGTCTTCAGACTTAGAATTCAAAACAAATAGCCTGCTTCAGGAAAAAAAATGGCTACTGGTTAAAAAAGAAATAAGTAGGGTAGAGTTAATTGCATTTAATAGCAGGAGGAATTAATTCAAAGGCCCGATTAGCAAGAGATAAATGATGACTTGTACAAACTATATATAATGTTCTCTTGACAAAAACGCACCGATGGTAGAATATAGAGATAATATGAGTAAGCTGTACTGGGATAATAAGCAGAATAAATTAGAAGATTAAAAAACAAATAAACAAATAATTCAAAAGAAGTGAAAATACCAAACCGGACTATATAAACTGATACTGAAAACAAAGAGGAGTGTGTTATAAAGTTAACAGAGTTAAATGAAATAATACACAGGGGGAGTTGGGAGCTCTGGGGAGATAGTGTAGTGGTTATGCTAATGATTTGCATGTCTGGGGTTCCCGGGGTGCCAGGTTCAGTCCCCAGCTCCACCCCAACTGGAGCTGAGCAAACACACACCAACAGGTGGGATTTGTATGGGAACCGGTCTCCTGGTGTCTAAAGCACTTCGCATTCCCAGTAAAGCCTCTGAAATGGTTGGGGTGCACTGTTCCCCCCACCGCGGCTCTTTGATGAAGTCTGGAGCCGGTCCAGAAGGGCTTTCAGGCATCTCGGAAGGAACCAGGGCCTTTGGAGGGTCGGCTGAAGGAATCAGCCCAGGAAAAAGCCCAGGAGCCACCTGGCACCATTTCAGCTACAGCTCAGTCATCAGGGAGTGCACTCTATTATGCTCAGCTCTGGGGCGGGGCATCCCAGCAGTCCTCAGCCAATCACCTCTTCCCCGGCATCCCCTCCACAACTGCGATCGATCGGTTCCGGATGTGCAGATGCTCCAAGTCGGACCAATCAAGAGTGGCTCTCCCTGGTTTCAGGGATTAGGCTTGAGTGGATCACATTTTCACCTGCCTGTTCCTATCCCATCTCTCATGCATCCACTACATCTATTGGGGGTTTGGTTCCGTTTTCTAGTTTATTTATGAGAGAGAGAGAGAGAGAGAGAGAGAGAGAGAGAGAGAGAGGAGACGAGACAAGAGAAGCAGGCATGGTGCCAGGGACAGAACCCAGAACCCACGGCAGGGAAGGCATGCACTGTCCTGAGCCGCCTGCCAGCTGGTCGGTTCCCAGCCTGCAGGGGTGCCCTGACAGCCACTGGGAGCCACCGTGGAGGGAGGCCTTGCCCAGGGAGGGCCACATGGGGTGCTGGACTGAGTGGGAGTCACCTCCTGGCAGCCACAGGACCCCTGCTCCTCAAAGGGGCCTGAACCCATGTGCAAGGGGTGAGGGTGCTGGAGGTGGCGTCTTCCTCCCTAACTCATACTCACAGAGCTCGGTACCCCCGAGGTGAAAAGCCATCCAGGAAGCCAACCTCGGCATCTCCCACCAGCCTCGAACCCTCCCCAGAGGCTGGCTGCTACCTGCCTCAGGGAAGTGCGGGCTGGGAGACTTGGCTGTGCCTTGAGGACTGGGAGTTCTGATCCCCTTGGCTGCTGAGTTTCCACAGTGAGGCTCAGCTAACCCTGGATTAAAACACTGGCTCCACCACATAGAAGTGGTGCACAGAAGGAACTAAGGGGGTTAGTGGTGTTCCCCCATCTCTGTGCCTTGATAGACACACTCTCCCACCCTTCTCTTACCACCCACTTTTGCTTGATTAAGAGCCCTGGTTATAACCCTGATCTCAAGTGAGGCACTTCCTCCAGGAAGCCTACCTTGCTTGACTCCTCACCCAGAGGACTAGAGGGAGTTCACCTTTCCCAGATCCCCAAAGCATCTGCACTCCTTACCTCAGCACGCGTCTCTCTCAGTTCCTGTCTACGCCAGTCACCCTTTGTCAGTTATGTTATCATGGAGTCATTCCATGATAATTACTGACTCAATGGCTCTGGCCTCCATGAATCCAGCTGGTAAGACCCACAGGGTGAGGCAAGAACGGATGCCAGTCTGCCTTGGCCTGGCAGTTGTCAGCCCGCAGGGTCACGCCACCACAGAACGCCAGCTCTTTCTCTCAGCCACTGTCCACGCACAAGTGAAGTGATTAAGAGCCTTAAATATCATATATAATAAATGGCCCGGGTATAAAATGTAATGTCCCTAATATATCCTCGGAGCTGCTACCGTTCACGTTAACTGAAGCAAGAAATGAGCCACTTGGTTAGAGTCTCTGCTCGGTCGGTCGCCTGCTCAGAAGCACAGACCTAGCCTGAGCTCAGGGGTCAGCGGCTTCACTTAGTGGCTTTCAGTGTTGATGGGAGCAGGATGGGCTGGAGCGGGGCTGTGGGCGTTAGGCCCCCAGACTCCACGAGGCAGGGACTCGGGGCTGCCCTGGGTGTGTGGGTGAACCGGTGGCGCCATCTGCAAGGAGAGGCCAGATCAGCCGAGTCAGTGTGTGTGTGCCTTACTGCCCGAGGCCCAGCTTGCAGCCCGGACACCGCCTGGGAGCCCCATGAACAAGGGGAGGCAGCTCCAAGGACGGCTCCTTCTCCCTTCTTTTTTTCTTCCTCCTCCCTCTCCTGATGCCTCTTCCTCCTTCTCCTCCTCCTCCTTCTCTCCTTGATCTAAAACCAAAAAGTGAAATGGCAGAAGGCAAAGGCTGGATCCCAGCTGACCTGACTCACAGAGAAGCGGTAAGGCACACAGCAGAAGCAAGGCCGGTGAGTCCTCAGTGGACACAGTCTGTCCCAGTCGACTGGGGGACTCTGTGATGGGACAGGATGACAGTCTGGTGGAGAGCGAGACGTACCGACAGGGATCTTGGGGGGGGGGTGTGGGTCTGAACCCCTAAGACAACAACCATCCCTCTAGATCAACAAAGTGAGAGAACAAAAGAATGAAGACATCAGCCCGGGAGCAGTGGAGTCACGCAGGAGCGAGGTCCCGGCTCCACAGACTTGTCACTGAGAGACAGAGATGGAGGCTGGAGAGAGAGCTCACCATGGAAGGAACCTGCCCCACCAAGCTCACAGCTCATTTTTGAGCCCCTGGTGCGCCCCCTGCCATGTGCGACAGCAACAGAGGGGTCTCTGGTGCTGCGGTCTCTCTCTCTCTCTGTCTCTCTCTTCTCTCAGTTTTTCTATCTGAATGCAAAAGTGACCAGAGTGGTGAAACTGCATGAGCACAGGGCCCTGGCTCAGCAGGTAAAAAATAAAAGTGAGACTGGGTGGCAGAGCAACTGGCTGGATGCTCACGTTACCATGCACAAGGTCTCAGGTTTGAGCCCCCAGTCCCTACCTGTGGGGGTGGCGGGGGCTGGCGTTCACAAGCAGTGCTGTAGACCTGCAGGCATCTCTCTTTCTCTATCTCTGTCTCTCTCTCCTCCCCTCTCAATTCCATGCTGTCTTTATCCAATAAATAATAAAGAAAATATTAAAAAATAAAAATAAGCAGGGCCAGGTGGTGGTGCACCTGATCGAGCGCACATGTCACAGTGCACAAGGTCCCAGGTTCGAGCCTCCAGTCTCCACCTGCAGGGGGAAAGCTTTGTGAGTGGTGAAGCAGGGCTGCAGGTGTCTGTCTTCCACTTTTTTTAAAAAAAATTTTCTTTCTTTCTTTCTTTATTCCTTTTTGTTACCCTTGTTGTTTTATTCTTGTTGTTATTGAGGTCATCGTTGTTGGATAGGACAGAGAGAAATGGAGAGAGGAAGGGAAGACAGAGAGGGGGACAGAAAGATAGACACCTGCAGACCTGCTTCACCATCTGTGAAGCGACTCCCCTGCAGGTGGGGAGCCAGGGGCTCGAACCGGGATCCTTATGCCGGTCCTTGTGCTTTGCGCCACCTGCGCTTAACCCGCTGCGCTACAGCCCGACTCCCTCTTCCTCTCTCTTTATGTCCCCCACCCTTCTGGATTTCTGGCTGTCTCTGCCCAATAAATAAAGATAATAACAAAATAAAAAACTCAAAGCTAGGCAGTGTCTAATATCGTGATGCAGTGAGCTACTCAGTTTTGCTGAGTCTCTCCCATGTGTTCGGGGGACGTTTTTCTTCACTCAGAAGGAGATCTGTTAGGAGGAGCACAGCAGACACTTCTATGGAGCCCTGGCATCCCAGTGCCAGCTTTGCTCAAGTGCATGGAGACCCACCGTGCCGTGCACCAGAGGCAGCACAGTGCTGTTAAGTGAAGGTCTATTATCTCCGGGGCAGAGGAGAGCAGCGGCTGAGGCCTCGGGCCCCACAGACTCAGGCAGGCTCAAGTTTGACACCGGCTCTGCCACATGAGCTCAGACACCGCGCTGGCCTCATTTGTTGGTTCTCATCTACAATCTGGGGACATGGCAGCACCTGAGTCGTGAGGTGACAGGAGGAGGAAAGACAACAGGGTCACAGTGTGGGGCGCAGGCAAGATGGCGGCTAGTGTCCTTAGGCTGACGCACTCGAGAAGCTTCTTCGTCTTCACTCTGGCCCCAGAGGACATGATCTATCCTGCTAGAGCACTTGGTGAGGGGCCGGGTGGTGGAGTGCCTGGTAAAGCACACATATCACAGTGCAGACAGACTTGGGTTCAAGCCCCCTGTCCCCACCTGCAAAGGGGGGGGGGGGCTTCATGAGTGATGGAACAGTGCAGCAGGTCTCTCTCTCTCTCTCTCTCTCCCTTTTCCGCCTTTCCCACTCAATCCAAAATAAATGAATTCAGTTAAAGTAAAAAGAGAATGCTCACGGAATCTAGAGCCAAAACATACAGATTCGAAAGACATTTACAACAGTCTAGACTCCAGAGCACCAAAGGCTGGCAAAACATGGAGCAGAGAGGCCTCCTATTCACCGCTGTGGAGAAGAAAAACTGTCTTTACCCTGCAAGCCAGTTGGCTGTGTTTTACGGAAATAAATAGGCTTTCACTGTACAGTACAGGAATCGGGCTGTTTAGTGGACGCCAAGGTTTATGTGCCTGCCTGCAGACGTTCCCAGTACTGTCGCCTATTCCAATGCACAAATGTGGAAGCAGGCAAGATGGCCTTCAGCAGGTGGTGGGAAGTACATCCGGTCAAGGGGCTGTTATTCTGCACTGGCTGGAAATGAGCTGCAGGGTCCTGGGCAGGCAGGGAAGAAGCTTCACTGCTCAGCCCTGCGTGACACGAGCCCATCAGAAAAGGCTACGGCCTGTGTCACTGCCGAACATTCTGGAAAAGGCAAAACCGTGAAGACAGAAAGAAAGGGAAGAAGAAAGAAAGGGAGGAAGAGAGGATAGGGCAGTGGCACACCAGGCTGAGCACATGTGTTACTATGCTCAAGGACCCAGGTTCAAGCCCCCTAGTCCCTACCTGCAGGGGGGGAGCTTCACGGTGAAACAGTGTGGCAGATGCCTCTCTTTCTTTCTCTCCATCTTTCTAGTTCTTCCTTGATTCTCAATTTCTCTGTGTCCTAGCAGATAAATCAAAGAAAAAAGAAATGCTGCTGGGAATGCTGGATTTGTTGTGCAGGTGCCTAGTCCTGGCAGTAACCCTGGTGACAATAAAATAAAAAATTAAGCCAAGGAAGGTGGGGGTGGTAACATAGCCAGTTAAACACACATGGCAAGAAGTACATGGGCTGGTGTAAAGATCCCAGTTCGAGCCCCCGGCTCCCCACCTGCAGGAGAGTCGCTTCCTAAGCTGTGAAGCAGGTCTGCAGGTGTCTATCTTTCTCTCCCCCTCTCTGTCTTCCCCTCCCCTCTATTTCTCTCTGTCCTATCCAACAACAACAATAATAATGACAACGATAACAACAATGGAGAAAATGGCCTCCAGGAGCAGTGGATTCATAGTGCAGGCACCGAGCCCAGTGATAACTCTGGAGGCAAAAAATAAAATAAAATAAAATAAAATACCCCACCTGCAGGGGGAAAGCTTTGTGAGTGGTGAAGCAGGGTGACAGGTGTCTCTCTGTCTCTCCCTATCACCCCCTTCCCTCTAGATTTCTGGCTGTCTCTATCCAATAAATAAAAGAAAGATAATAAAAAAATTTAAAAGGAAGAGGAAGAAAGGAAAGAAAGATAAAGAGAGGATGAGGGGATCAGAAGAAACAAAGAAATATCTTTACTTATTTACTTATATTTATTTTGCCTCCAGGGTTACCGCTGGGGCTCAGGGCCTGAACTATAAATCCACTGGTCCTGGCAGTCATCTTGCTTCCCATTGTTTTAGTTATTATTGTTGTTGCTGCTGTTGGAAAGGACAGAGAGAAATGGAGAGAGGAGGGGAGAGAAAGATAGATACCTGCAGACCTGCCTCACCGCCTGTGAAGCGACTCCCCTGCAGGTGGGGAGCCGGGGGCTCGAACCGGGATCCTTGCACTAATTCTTGTGCTTCGCGCCTTGGGCGCTCAATCTGCTGCACTACCGCCCAGCCTCCCGAAAGATCTGTCTTCCTCAGATGTGGGGGTTGGAACTGGGAGAGGAGCTGGCACTATGTAAATCACAGAGAGTCTGTAGAGCAGTGAAACTTGCATTCAGCAAAACGGTTGATATTTTTCATTACAAGTCTGCCCAGATAAAATGATGTCAGACACAGGATATACAACAGCGCCGAGGGAGAATAGGAGTGTCCATCATGGACTTGCAGTGATGGAAAAATAAACCGACTCAGGGCTTAATTATCGGGCACTGGAGCCCAGGCATCCATGCAGTCTCCAACAGTGGGTATCCTGGGCCCTCAAATGGGACTGTGGAGCCTCTGGGTCAGGGTAGGCCAAGACTAGGCCACACCCTGGTGCTGGTGCTGGTGGCCTCAGCCTGGGGGGATCCTGTTCCTGAAGCCCAGCCCAAGAGAGGGGGACAGAGCTGGCTGCAGGGAACCAGCCAGGGGCAGCTGGTTTACATTGCTAATTCCAGGCCCCTAGGCTTCAGCACAGCCAGGTGGCAGCCAACAGATAAGGTTAATAGGCTGTGGGCGGCCCAGCTGCCACTGCTCACAGGTGTGGCAGTAAATCACAGGTTAAAAAACACTGTCCCAGGGCAAGGTTCTTCCCAGAACTTCCTCCAGGCTGTGGTGAGGCCCTGCTCCCAGAGGCGAGGTCCAGGCCATGGGAGTCACATCTGTGCCTGAGGCTTCATGTGCAGCCCCTCAGCCCCTCCCCACCAGGGTCAAGTATTTCATTTTTTAATTGATTTAATTATGAACAAAATGTCCATTGGATAGGAGGAGTACAATCCCACACAATTCCCACCACCAGATTTCCGTATCCCATCCTCTCCACTGGAAGTTTTCCTATTCTTTTTTAAAAAAATATTTTAAAATTATCTTTATTTACTTTTGGGATAGAGACAGCCAGAAATTGAGAAGTAAGGGGGTGACAGAGAGGGAGAGAGACAGAGAGACACCTGCAGCCCTGCTTCACTACAGAGCTTTCTCCCTGCAGGTGGGGACCAGGGGCTCGAACCTGGGTCCTTGTGCACTGTAACATGTGTGCACAACCAGGTGTGCTACCACCTGGTCCCGAAGCTTTCCTATTCTTTACCCCTCTGGGAGTTTGGACCAAAATTCTTTATGAGATGCAGAAGGAGAGAGGTCTGGCTTCTGTTATTGCTTCTCTGCTGGACATGGAGGTTGGCAGGTGGATCCATACTCCCAGCCTATTTCTGTCTTTCCCTAGTGGGGCAGGGATCTGGGGAGGTAGGGTTCCCATAAGCTTATTTATTTATTTTTTAAATTATTTATTTATTTATTTATTTATTTTGCCTCCAGAATTATCGCTGGGGCTCGGTGCCTGCACTATGAATCCACTGCTCCTAGAAGCCATTTTCCCCCATTTTTTTGTTGCATTGCTGTCGTTGTTGCTGGACAGGACAGACAGAAATCGAGAGAGGAGCGTAAGATAGAGAGGGGGAGAGACAGATAGACAGACACCTGCAGACCTGGGGAGCCGGGGCTTTGAACCGGGATCCTTATGCGGGTCTGTGTGCTTTGCTTAACCAGCTTAACCCACTGTGCTACCGCCAGCTGGCACTCACGTTAACCAGGCCGATTAACAAACTGTTCCTCACCAGTGATTGATGGCGGCTCAGCTATTGTGTCCTGGCTCATGAAACGTAATGGCCCCGTTCAAGATGGGAAGTGGTGACCAAACCCATCACCCAGAGAAAAATCACCACTCGGGCCCCCAGCCGGGACTGTCCTAGGGACATCTGCAGGGTGTCTTAGGGCCACAGCCAGCACCTGGGGCTCCTCTTCGGGTGCTGGTTCTGGCTGGAGGTGGGAGAGGAGCTCCCTGCCTGTGCATTTATCTCCATAAAAATTAAGGCCAGAACGGGAAGCCAAATGGCTGCGGCTAGTGTGTGTCTGAACGAGGACTAAATTTCACACAGGAGCATCCGTGTCAGGACTGAAATGACGGTTTTATGGTCGCTGCAAACAGCCACCTCTGTGCTGGCTGCTGCTGAGTCCAGGGGGCTCCTGCCCGTGACCTCGGGAGTGACCTCGGAGGTGCCATCGGGGTGACCTCAGGGGGTGACCTCAGGGGTGACCTCAGGGGGTGACCTAGAGGTGACCTCAGGGATGACCTCAGGGGGTGGTGGAGGGGTGGGAGGAGGGAGCCCGGGCTGGGGGGTTCTCCTGACACTGGAGGTAACTTGGGTGAAGGGGGAGCGGCGGGGAGGGGCAGGGGGGCAGGGGAGGGAACCGTGGGGACAGTAAGACAACCAGCCTCAGAAGGCTGTGGCCAGCGAGTGCCTTCATTCCCGCATCCCTTCATCCATAAGGCCAGTTGCTTGTGAAGGGCAGAGAGAGGTGGGGGTGGCGGTGAGGGTGGCGCACAGGCACAGTAGTCTATGAACAAGTGCACTGGGCACGTCAATACCTGTCTTCCTTTTTTTTCCAGACAGAGGGTGAGAGTCAGAGAAAAGAGAGAAGACGTACCACAAGGCTATCCTACCATTTTGCATTCTGTTCCCCTGTGCTGGCCGGTGGGACTCGAACCCTGGTCCTTGCGCACAGTCAAGTGTGCACTCTAGTGGGTGAGCTGACCCTGCCACTTCAGATGCGTCCTTCTTACAGAGAAGAATCAGCCGGAAGGGGCCTGGCAGTGGCAGCGAGAAGTGCAGGGTCTTCAGGCATTCTCCCTACACACACCAGGGGTATCTCAGGCCCTGGGGGCCTGTACAAGGACCCCACAGCTACGAGAAGCCATCCTTTTTTAATATTTTAATTTTTTTGCCTCCAGGGTTATCACTGGGCCTCAGTGCCTGCACTACAAATCTACTGCTCCTAGAGGCACACTTTTCCCATTTTGTTGCCCTTGTTGATTAGTCAACAGTTTATTCTGTTTTATATCTTAATGTTTTCCAGTCACCAAGCTGCAGAAGCTACCATAATGCCAACCTGACTTCCCTGGGCAGATGGCCTCACCAATGTGTCCTGGAGCCCCACTTCCCCAGAACCCTGCCCCACTAGGGAAAGAGAGAGGCAGGCTGAGAGTATGGACTGACCTGTCAACGCCCATGTTCAGCAGAGAAGCAATTACAGAAGCCAGACCTTCCACCTTCTGCATCCCACAATGACCCTGGGTCCATACTCCCAGAGGGATAAAGACTAGGGAAGCTATCAGGGGAGGGGATGGGATACAGAGTTCTGGCGGTGGGAATTGTACCCCTCTTATCCTCTGGTCTTGCTGCTATTTTTATCTTATAAATACACTCATCTGCTCAGAAGCAGAGCCCTGCTGCCCCCTCGAGGGTCCAGTGTATGCTGGGCACTCAGATATGGGAAGTGGGTTCTCAGAGCTTTGCTCAAAGTCTAAAAGAGACCGGGACAGATCACAGCACAGAGGAGCCCTGGATTCCCAACCTTTATCTGGACTCCTGATGGTATTCAAGGAACGGCAGAGTGGGCTACCTTGCTGCTTTAGGCCTCGAGTTTCTACAAAGTCCTCATGAGATAGATAAATAAATCAATCTAAAAAGAATTCCCAGATTGTGGGGTGGGGAGGGGAGGGCCAGCAGTGTGGCACCCAGCAGAGAGCACACACTACCATGTGTAGGGATCCCAGGTCCTCAGCTACAGGGAAGTTTCATGAGTGGTGAAGCAAGGCTGTTTTGCTCCCTTATCTACTGCCCCCTCCTCTCTCAGTTTCTGTCTCTCTCCCTACAAAACAGGCGACTGGGGGCAGTGGATTCATCGTGCAAGCATCAAGCCTCAGTGAGAACTGCAGTGGCAATAAAAAAAGAAAGAAAGAAAGAAAGAAAGAAAGAAAGAAAGAAAGAAAGAAAGAAAGAAAGAAAGAAAGATTGGGAGCCAGGTGGTGGCGTAAAGCTCAAGGACCGGCGTGAGGATCCCGGTTGAGCCCCTGGTTCCCCACCTGCAGGGGAGTCACTTCACAGGCGGTGAAGCAGGTCTGCAGGTGTCTGTCTTTCTCTCTCTCTCTCTGTATTTTTCTCCTCTCTCCATTTCTCTCTGTCCTATCCAGCAACAATGACATCAATAACAACAACAATAACTACAACAATAAAACAACAATAGCAACAAAAGGGAATACATAAATATTTTAAAAAAATAGAAATTAAATACAAAAAGGAAAAAAAATGGCCACTGGGAGTAGTGGATTCTGAGTGCAGGCACTGAGCCCCAGAGATAACCCTGGGGGCAAGAAATAAAAAATAGATAGATAGATAGATAGATGAATAAATAGAAAGAAAGACCCCGCAGTGGTGACTCACTAGGTGCTGAGTGCCTCTCCTCTCTCTGTTCCCAGTGCCCCCTCCTCCCTCTCAGGCTCCTGAACTCGCCTTCAGTGGCAGAGTCTGGGCCCAGGTCACTGGCACAGTGTCAACTGCAGAGAGAGCTCAGGCCCAGACGGCCTGGGGGTCAGAGTCCTGTGCCCATATTGCAGCTGAGAGGACAGAGACTCAGGGTGACACAGGTACTCCCCAATATCCTCCCAGCTGGGCAGCAGAGGGCATGCCAGTCTTTGTAACTGTGTGCAAACTCTGTGTGTATGATGTGTGTGTGTGGTTCTCCAAGGGGACTCCCCAGTGCTGGCAAGCACTGCTCAACCCTATATCCCTTCCTCCCTCTCCCTCTCCCTCTCCCTCTCCCTCTCCCTCTCCCTCTCTCTCTCTCTCTCTCTCGATGGAGTGCCAGGTAGCTGAAGGGAGGATTCCTGCCATCGCTCATCTTTTATTAACATGTTTGAGGGCTGCTGAGTGCCAAGTGCTGAGTCCTGCCACACGATAAACATGACACGGGTCATTACCCCAGACACGTGGCTGTGGAAAGGGAGGCAGAGCCTCCAGCTCACATGAAGAGCCACTGGTGAGGGGCAAGAAAGAGAGAGAGAGAGAGATCCAGAGTCAGGAGGCAGCTCGCCTGAACGGTGCTCCTGCTTGGCCCTGAGTTCAAGCCCAGCCCCACATTGCTCTGGACGAAGCTTTAGCACTGTAGGGTATCTGTTTGTCTGTCTCTAGCTCTCTGTCTCTTTGCCAACAGAGTTACCCATGGGGCTTGGTGCATGCATGATGAACCCACTGCTCCTGGTAGTTATTATTATTTTTTTATTTATTAAAGGAGACAAAGAAAACTGAGGGGTAGGGGAGACAGAGACGGAGAGAGAAAGAGAAACACCTGCAGCCCTGCTTTGCTGATCATGAAGCTGGAAACAAGAGGAATGAATGAATAAATGAACGAATGAACGAATGAATGAACGAATGAATGCTAAATGCCAGTGGTGGCTTCCTCAACCTTGTCCACATGTGCCCTCCTCAGAGTCCTCTCCATGTCTCAGGCCCCGACCTCTGAGCCTCTCTGGTGTGCACCCTCCATGAGTTTCTGGAATTCTCCCTCCTATGACAAGCAACCTCTGGGAGGACCCCTGTGACCTCGCACCTCCTAGAGGTCACACCAGGTGGGCCCTGCCTTCTCTGGCTTGCCGGCTCTTACTCAAGAGCTGTAGCTAGGAGCTGAGGAGACCCTCGTACCCCCACCGCAGACCACAGCCAGCAGCAAAATCCAGACCTTTGGTTTGTCAGCCTGTGCAAGATGACCACAGCCAGTGGGCACCCTGGCCTCAGCCTGTGGACCCCAGACAGGAATGCTCAGAAGGCCTGCCTGGACCTGCCCTGAAAAACTGTGGGAATTCTTACATGCTGTTCCCCCCGCTTTCTATTAAGTGATAGGACACTGAGAAATTGAGAGCTAGAGGGAGACAGAGAAAGAGAGAGACAACTGCAGCCCTGCTTCACTGTTTGTGAAGCATCTCCTTGCATGTGGGAACTAGGGGCTTGAACCTGGGCCCTTGTTCACTGTAACTTGGCTCTCAACCCTGTTGAGCCGCTGCCCAGGCCCCATGGTTGGTTCTTTCGATCCTGTCTTCTGGCCATCTATTCCATATTAGGGCACAGTGCTTCTCAGAGTGTGACACTGAACCATCTGTAATTTCTGGAAACCCATTAGAAATGCAAATCCCTGGACCCCAACCCACGTTACTGTGTGAGGAACACTATCCAGGGGCTCTGGAGCCAGGCAGCAACCAAGTGTGAGGGCCGCTGACATCCTCACCCCCTCAGGAAGACGCCTCACAGAGGGCGAGGTGGGTGCAGGTTCAGTAAAGAGATTGGAGCCTGGGGTCTGGATGTCCGGCTCACTCGCAGAGCAGAACCCAGGTGAGGCAGGAATGTATCACAGAGGGAAGCAAGAGTAATGGCCTGGGAGATTTCACGGCAGGTAGAACACTAGGCTTGCACTGCACATGCCAGATTGATGTTCATTCTCTCTTAATAGTAGATGAAGACATCTTTAAGATCAGATAAAAAGGAAAGAACCACACATGAGCAAATGTAGCCCATGGACAAACCCAGGTGGACACAAATGAATGGCCAGGGAGCTGGGGGAAGCTGGGGGCCGTGTGCTGGGGAGACGATGGACTTGGAACCCCAGAGCCTGCCGTCCAGCCCAGGCCGCAACTCACTGACGCCGATCTGGTAAAACTCTCCAAGCAAAGCACCTGCCCCTGGACTGTCTCCCACTTCCTGAGTCTCGGTCTCCTCTATGAAATGGGGGTAGTAAGAGACTACAATACTGCTGCAACCTTAAAAAAATACTTAGGGGAAGGCCGGGGAGGTGGCTCAGCGTTCTTGCAAAGCATTTGTGTGGCTGAGGTCCCAAAGGCCCACGTTCAGCGGCAGGCTGAGCAGTGCTCTGGTCTCTCCTCTCACAAAATCAAATCAATATTGTGCCAGCTGTCTTCTGTGTCATTACTACCCTTCCCCCAATGGAAGGAATTAAAAAAGAAAAAAGAAATTGCCTAGTATATTTAATTAGGACTATTTACATGCTCTGGTGGGAGGTATTTGTCTTCCATTAAAAAAATATTTCATTTAAATCAGCAAGATAAAGTAAGATATATAGAGAGAGAGACAGAGAGAGAGAAATGGAGAGAGGGAGAGAGAAGAGGGATTAGACTTCTACTCAGCTCTGGCTAATGGCAGTGCTGGGGACTGAACCTGGGGCCTCACAGCCTCAGGCATGAAAGTCGTTTGCAGAACTATTATGCTGTCTCCTCAGCACCCCCCCCCACTTGTCTTTCTTCACTGGAAATAAACATATAGTTGTTAGATAAGATGCTTTCCTCGTCTGAACTCAGTGTTTGGATGCCGGTGAGTATGTCAGCATGAATAAATGTTAAGTCACTGCTTGTTTGTTATCCAATATGGCTTCACTACTGCAGGCCAACTTTGTCAAGGAGAGAGAGACAGAGACAGAGAGACACAGAGAGAGAGACAGAGAACCACAGCAGCGAGCGAGACGTGCAACAATCTGAATATCCTCACAGAGGAAATACAGCTGCTGGGGCTATTAAGCTGAAAAAATGTTTGGAGTGTGTAATTTGTATGAGTAAAATTAACATTCCTGAAGATTAAAATAACTCTTGGTTGTTAGGAAAATAAACAGGTCCCTTTCTCCCTGTCCCTCTCTTCTCTCTCTCTCTCTCTCTCTCTCTCTCTCTCTCTCTCTCTCTCCCTTGGATAGAGAGAGAGGCAGTGAGTCAGAGGGAGAGGGAAGAGTGAGAGCTCACAGCTGTGAAGCTTCCTTCAGTGCAGTGGGAACCGGGCTGGAAACTGGGCCGCACACAGGGCAAAGTAGTGCACTACACATGTGAGCTGTCTGGCTGGCCTGATACGTCATTTTCTCACGTCTGCAAGGGATGGTGGGTGGCGTCTGTGTGTACACTGGTGCCGGAGGGGTGAGGGCGGTTACACAGACGACTGTCAGTGTATTTGAACGTCAGCCCATTTTCAGGTGAGAAGACTCGAGCGTACACAGGTAGATGACAAGCCCGCAGCCCCAGAAAGAGGGGCCAGCATCAGTCGTGACCTGAGCCTCAAGTTCTGAGGATTTCTCCCCGGTTGGCAAGTAGCACTGCATCCTGTTAACAGAGGCCCCGGAGGAGGAATAGTCAGACTTGGCGGGCCCATGACAGACAGGCCACCTGCTAGAGCCTCCTACCCTGTCCTCTCCCCCTCTAGTCCGTCTCTGCCTATGACAACTCCGCAGCCTGAAAACCCTCCCTGGCTCCCCACTTTCCAGGAGACAGATGCCAAGCCGTGGTCACAGCCGGGCACTAACCTAGCCATCTAACCCTGAGGAGGGGTCTTTTCCAGCCCAGTCGAGCACTGGCCTCCTGCATGTGCACACCCAGGATTCTCGGCTTTGCATCCCTGCCTTCCCCTGGCAATACAACAATCCCACCCCTCTCTCCGGACCCTCTTTGTACGAGTGAACATCCATTCCCCAGCGCTCCAGAGCTCTGCCACTTAGAATTCATCGGTTCCCCTTCATCCCTCTAATGATCTCACAGCAAGGAAGACAGTGCTTTGATCTCGTAGAAACTTAATGAACATTTACTGATGGGGGTGCACGGCATAAATCACAATAGTATCAGTCATGATGATGGCTAAAATGTCTTCCGTGTGAGCTCTACATTCTCTGCATTCTTCTAGATGCTTCCTATTCCTAAGTCATCTGCTCAGCACAACCAAAGAACCCCTCCCACCGCCTCCCACTCCTGGAGTTCAGTCTGGAGAATCACCTCCTCTCGCGGCCGCTGCACCTGGTGACCTGCTTCTAGAGAACAGAGCACACTCGCGGGATGGAATGCCACTTGGCACACGGTTATAAAATACAGGCACTGGGGGTTGGGCGGTAGCGCAGCAGGTTAAGCGCACCTGGAGCCAAGCGCAAGGACCGATGTAAGGATCCTGGTTCGAGCCCCCGGCTCCTACCTGCAGGGGAGTCGCTTCACAGGCGGTGAAGCAGGTCCGCAGGTGTCCGTCTTTCTCTCCCGATCTCTGCCTTTCCTTCCTCGCCTCACTTCTCTCTGTCCTATCCAACAACGAACGACATCAACAACAATAGTAATAACCACAACAAGGCTACAATAACAAGGACAACAAAAGGGGAGGAGAAAAACAATGGCCTCCAGGAGCAGTGGATTCATGGTGCAAGCACCGAGCCCCAGCAATAACCCTGGAGGCAAAGAATAAAAAATAAATAAAATAAATAAATAAAATAAAGGCACTTTGATCTCCTGGCCTTCCCTTTCCCCCTCCCTCCCATGTGCTCTCTCATGAGAGCCAGGCTATACCATGCTGAAACAGCCTTATACAGAAGCTCATGTGACACAGAACCAAGGGATGTCCCCAGGCAGTTCGGGCAAAACCAAGGCCCTCAGTCCAACAGCCCAAAAGGAAGACGGTCGTATCAGAATCTTTCCGAAAGGGCTTGGGAGTTGATCCACCTTGAGCTTTAATACTCACACCTTGACTGCAGCTATGGGAGAGCTCAAGGGGCAGAAGACCCAGCTACGCCCCGCCAAGGCCCCTGGCCCACGGCAACCAAGGGCAGCGGTCATCTTGTGACTAGGCTCCTCAGCCTGGACCGGCAACCCCTGGCAGAAGCTTTTACTAAAAGGCGACCTTGGCTAGAGGAGCCACAACTTGCTAAAGACGTTCGGGTGGGAAGGGTGAGCAGTGGCTGTGCACAGATGGCGTGAGTCGGGGAAATGAGACAGTTCTGCTAAGTTGCAGGCTTGGGGCAGGTTTCAACAGATGCTCTTAGTGAGCACTGCACGCTCTGCTTCTTTCAGCCCTGACAGGAACAGGCAGGCGAGCAGTGCCTTCCTCGCCCGGAGGAGGGCGCTGAGGTCAGGGGGTGGAGGGGCCTGCTCTGGGGACGGCCCTGGAGGAAGAGGAGCTGGAGCCAAATGCAGGCCGTCTGGCCCCAGATCTCAGACTTGACGGCGGTGCTGTGATGGCCAGAGGGCTGCAGTCACGCTGCAGCCCCCACCGTGAATGGAGAGCTCTGTTTATGAACAACTTGACCCGAATCCCTACACATGGCCAGGGCCCCAGAGGACTCTTGGGTCTCAAGGAATAACCTATCATTTATTTATTTATTTACTTATCCACCAGGGTTATCGCTGGGGTTCGACGCCAGCAAAACGAATCTGCTGCTCCCGGCGGCCATTTCCCCACCTTTCCTTCCTGGGTTGAGGGGAGTAGACAGGGAGAAGACAGACAGACACTTGCAGACCTGCATCACTGCTTGTAAAGTGCCCCCCCATACCTGAAGTTGGGGCGTGGGGGCTCAAACCAGGTTCTTCCACACAGTAACTAATGTTTGCAGTTAACTGGGCGTGCCACCGCCGAGCACCTTATTTAATTTGTTTAGCCAGAGCACTGCTCAGTTCTGGCTTATGGTGATGTGAGGGATTGAACCCTGGGACCTCTAAGCCTTTAGGCATAATAGTCTCTTTGGCAGAGCCTTTATGCTACCTGCCCAACCCCTGAAGAATCAATCAACCTATCTATCTATCTATCTATCTATCTATCTATCTATCTATCTATCATCTATCTATCTATCTCAGACACGAAGCAAAGCCAAGATCTGTGCCTAGAAGACTTTGGGTCCATGGAATGGGGGCCAAGAGAGCCTCTAAGGTAGCCAGCAACTATACATCAATGTGTCAGGCAGAGGGGTGGGGGGAGGCCTAGCCAGGGCCACGGGCAGCCAGCACTCGGCTTCCTTGGCTAGTGACAGCCAGGCGCCACTCACCTGACTAAGTCCAGTGACTCCTCACAGTGCCTCTGCTTCACAAAGTCTGAAGTCGGGGAAACACTGGAGCACCAACTTACATGCCCGAGACCCCAAAGGTCCCAGGTTCAATCCCCAGCACCACCTTATGCCAGCGCTGTGCCATGCTCTGGCCCTCCCCCTCTCTCCCCCTTCTCTCTCATTCAGTAAGTAAATACATGAGTGAATATTTAACAAGATACAACAACGCTGAGGAACTAGGAAGCACAGAGACTAAGCAAAAATGGCCTAAAGTCACAGAACCAGAGAAGGGCAGAGGCAGGGGCAGACGCCAGGGCCCCTAGACCATAAACCCACGGTCCTCCAAGTCATATTCTGTGACGGGTCGGTCGCTGGTATGACACGAGGAGGAGGCTTCCTGCAGGAAAACAAAACCCAGAGGACACAGGGACAGGGTGGCGGGTGAGGACAGGCTGCATGCCGGTACCAGCTGATGTGAGGATGCCACTGTCCACCCCTTTCCCGCTGCCTTGTGGGAAGATGGCCGCTGTGCTTCCTGGCTGGAGATGAGACTTCAGGTTATTAATGGCTGCAGGACGCCAGCCTGTTGATCACTCACCCTTGGGGGCGGCGGGTCTCCAGCTACAAGCCCCCCCTCCACTCTTCATTAGGCACTGCTCCCCCCAAATCTACTTGCTGGGAAGTCCTCTGACCCCAGTTGGCAATCTGCCCCTCCACCTTCCATCTCTCTGACTTCCCTCCCCGAGGAGAGGAGCCTTCACTTCTGCAATCAGGGAGATTAATCCCTCTCCCCTCTGACAGCCCTGCACATACTGTGATCATTGGAATGATTTCTGAGCCGACATCCATCTTCGCCCCTCTACGGAGAATGACAGAAAGGGTGCCATGCTCACAGGCCCATTAGAGGGACAGAGGGTCTCTGCTTCTGGGGCAGCTGGGAGGGCTCCTCCTGACCCCAGGGTCTGCCTCTGCAGGAACAGAGGCTCCCAGTCAGAATCCCCAGCCCCAATCTGGATTGCACCACTGTCTCAACCTTCCCTCTGTCTCTTCTCACTTGAATCCAGAAGGGGGTGGGGGTGAAGATCAGCTCATTCAAATCAGCCAGGCTGACAATGGCCTTTGTAAGGTTTGCATCAGAAGCAAACAGAACTAAACAAAAACCCTAAGGAAGCCAGCACCCGACTGCCTGGGCTGTACCTTCTCCCCAAAGGAGCCTGCCCCCCAGATGTGAAGGGTAAAGCATCTCTCCTCCTCTGCTTCCTCAACTCTCTCTGTCTCTCTCTCTCTTTTTTATTTTAAAGAGTTTATTCTCTATTTCAAGACTTATTTACTTAACTTTGATGGAAACAGAGAATCTGAGAGGGGAGAGGGAAGCAGATAAGGAGAGAGATAGAGAGACACCTCCAGCGTCATTTCACCACTTGTGAAGCTTCACCCCCCGCAGGTGGGGACCAGGGGCTTGAACCCGGGTCTCTGTGCACAGGAACATGTGCGCCACCACCCAGCCCCTCAACTCCTTTTGAGTGCTCAGCCTGTGGCCCGCACATCAAGCTGCTTGGTAAAGGCTTGTGGGCGAGAGGAAGTAAAAGACGGCAGGAGTTAAGCCACGCATACACCACACCATGTAGTCACAACGTATCATCAAGTAACTGGCAACATGAAATAATATTTTTAGGATAACGTGACATAAAATTACAGGGCACAAGGTGATGTGTACACAGCAATCCAGCTGGTGGGGGAGATGTCTCCTTCTGCACTGAAACTGGGAAAACATAAGGTGAAGAAAAAAATGGGCTGATTAAAAGTACAGATTCTAGGGGGCCAGGCGGTAGTGTAAGGATCCCGGTTCGAGCCCCCGGCTCCCCACCTGCAGGGGAGTCGCTTCACAGGCGGTGAAGCAGGTCTGCAGGTGTCTGTCTTTCTCTCCCCCTCTCTGTCTTCCCCTCCTCTCTCCATTTCTCTCTGTCCTATCCAACAAGAACAGCAATAACAACTACAACAAGGGCAACAACAAGGGCAACAAAATGGGAAAAGTGGCTTTCAGGAGCAGTGGATTCGTACTGTAGGCACTGAGCCCCAGCAGTAACCCTGGAGGCAAAAAAAAATAGAGAATCTATGGGGGCCAGGTGGTGGTTCATCCAATTGAAAGCACATATTACCATGCACAAGGACCAGGGTTTGAGCCCCCACTCCCTACCTGCAGGGGGAGGCACTTCATGAGCTTTGAAGCAGATCTACAGGTGTTTCTCTTTCTTCCTCTCCCCTCTCAATTTCTCTGTCCTATCAAATAAAATGGAAAGGAAAAAAAAAATGACTTCTGGGAGCGGTGGATTCATAGTGCCAATTCCTAGCGTTAACCTTGGTGGCAATTAAAAAAAAATTACAATTTTTTAAAAAATTTAAAATAATAAAAAAAAAAGCCCACTTCCTGGGATCCAAACCTCACTCCCCTACGGCTGGGTGGTGGGATGTGGGAAAACACATTTGCCTCAGTTTCTTCTCCTGCAAAATGGGGCATCGTAGCAGTTGCTGTATTTTATAAGTTAAAACATGTCAAGGAGTTGAAAGAGTGTCTGTCAGATGGGGAGGCCCCAGCGCTGCACATGCTTTTGTGAGGAATACAGGCTTAGATTTTGGCTGCCCAGAGTCAGGTGGGGTTCCTGCCTGCATGACTTCACCACTCCCAAGGGCCATTCCTCCAGCCAGAGGGCAAGAGAGAGGTGGAGAGAGGGAGAGAGGGATAGGGGGAGAAGGAGGGAGAAAGAGAGGGAGAGAGGGAGGGGGAGGGGTAGAAGGAAAGAGGGAGAGGGAAAGGGGAGGGGGAGAGGAAAAGAGGGAGAGGGAAAGGGAGGGGGAAAGGGAGAGGGGGAGAGAGGGAGGGGGAGGGAGAGAAAGAGAGGGGGAGAAGGGGAGGGAGAGAGGGAAAGGGGTGGGGGAGAGGGAGAGGGGGAGAGAGAGAGGGGGGAGGGAGAGGGGGAAGAGGAGGGGGAGAGGGAGAAGAGGAGGGGGAAAGGGAGAAGGGGATGAGGAGAGGTAGAAGGGGAAGGGGAGAGGGGGAAGGGAGAGGGAAAGGGAGAGGGGGAGAGAGGGAGGGGGAGGGAGAGGGAGAAGAGGAGAGGGAGAAGGGGAGGGGTGGGGTAGAGGGAGAGGAGGGAGAGAAGGAGCGAGAGGGAGAGGTGGAGGTGGAGGGAAGGGGGGAAGGAAAGAGAGGGAGAGGTGGAGGAGGAAGGGGAGGAGGGGAGGCAGCTGCAGCCCAACTCTACTGCTTGTGAAGCTTCTCCTGGGGGGGGTGTCAGGGCTTGAGCTGAGAACCTGGAGTATGATAAGGTGGGTCCTCTATCCAATGACCTGCCAGCAGGCCCCACTAAAACTTTTCTTTCTTTTTTTTTTTTGCTTTCCCTTCCCTTTCGTTGCCCTTGTTGTTTTATTGTTGTTGTAGTTATTATTGTTCCTGATGTCATCATTGACATCAATAGTACAGAGAGAAATGGAGAGAGGAGGGGAAGACAGAGGGGGAGAGAAAGACAGACACCCGCAGACTTGCTTCACCACCTGTGAAACGACTCCCCTCCCCAAAGATGGGGAGCCGGGCGCTCGAAACAGGACCCTTATGCTGGTCCTTGCGCTTCGCTGCCACGTGCGGTCAACCTGCTGCACTACTGCCCGACCTCTTAAAACATTTTTTAAGCTCTTTCATTTTGTCGTCTTGAGTGCTGCATTGCAGAGGGCAAATCGTGCCCACAGGAATCACCTTCCAGCCTGCTCCTCTGGAGAGTCCCAGATGGGGATTTGATGCAGCGCCTGTGGGCGAGCACGGTCACAGCTGCCATGTCGGTACCAGTGAAGGCACTTGATCTCTTTGGCAGAGGTTAATGCCCAGGCCATGCAGAGATAGCAGCCGGCCCAGGAGAGCTGGAGAGATATCTCAGTTGGTAGAGGTGTGGGACTTTCATACCTGAGGCTCCTGGTTCGATCCCCGGTGCCCTGTGCTGGTGTTATGCTCATGCTTCTCCCTCTCTCTCATATGAATCAATCTAACCATCCATCCATCCACCCACCCATCTATCTCATAAGAAATAAATGAAATATATAAAAAAGAAAGAACAAAAAAAAAGATTAAAAAATATTTAAAAAGAGCTCCAAACAGGAGGTCAGCAGGTGCCCAGAGATCACCCGACTTGACCAGCCCGTGAGCCTGTCTTCCCTGGGGGCTGTTTCCTGAGCTGAAGCGCCTGTGTACAGAGGGCTGCAGAGGGCCGCTGACTGTTCCCAGGCTACAGAGCTGCAGAAGAAATTTAATTAAACAGATTCCCAGCAGCGGCATGCCTAGTGCAGCTATGTCCCTCTTGGGCCTTCCTCCAGGGGGTGCAGGTGGGAGGCTGGTGCCCACCGGGGCTGTGATGTGTCCTGAGGCTGGGGGCCTCGGGAAGGGCCGACAGTGGGAACCCCAGCCCGCAGATCTGCCCTCATTCGCGTGTGTGTGAGCGTGTGTGTGTGCGTGTGTGTAGCTAATGCCAGGGTGAGGCACTCTCTCCAGGACCCCATCTTGCTGACTTTCTCATTCTCTTTATTTCAGGGAAAGAAAGGAAGGGAAAGAAACAGGGAGAGACATCACTGCTACTCGCACTACCGTCAGTCACATCCACATAGCTGCTAATGCTACTGCCACGTCTCCGACTACACTGACTGCTGCTACCACTAGTTCTGCTAACAGCACTTCTATTACTGCTTCTGCTACTTCTAGAACTGTTACTAGCACTTCTGCTGCTGCTATTACTTCTATTACTACTGCTGATGCGATCAGTGGTTCTACTACTACTTCTTATTCCACTGCTGTACTACATCTGCTGTTGGTCATTTCGCCAGGTCCCTTGCATGGCTTGATGCTGTGGTCTATTTACATAATCGCTGTTTTGCCTGAGACCCGCCCTGCCTGCAGGGTGCTGGTTTAATCCCATTGCTTAGAAGCTTCACAACAGCTGCTATGGAAGTTTTCTATGTTCATGCTATTTTTTTGCTCCACCCCCTCTCCTAGCCATTTCCTTTTCCCACTTGCCACTTCCGGTTAAAGAGATAGAAAAAAAGGCATCGTATCTGATCAATAGAGAGAAATTGCTTGCGTTCCCGCTCAGCCAAGGGTTTCTGGTTCCTCTCCCATGTCGCTGAGTAAGCAGCAGCCCAGGTTGGCTCCGGTTGAGTTCTCTCCCCCACGACGCAACCTGACAATCTGCCACTATTACTACCACTACTGCTCTCACTACTACCCTATAACTGCCACTACCATAACATACATACAACGAACAACAGGGGCAGGGGCAGAGAGCATAATGCTTATGCAAAGAGACTCTCATGCCTGAGGCTCCAAAGTCCTAGGTTCAACCCTCTGCACCACCATAAGCCAGAACTGAGCTGTGCTCTGGTAATTAAAAAAAAAAAAGTATATATATATATATATATATATATATATATATATATATATAGTTATAGTTATGCAAATGAATGGCATTCGTTTGCCAAAATGAATTCAGCACTCATACTTAGTTTGACCAAGTTAAATGTTGCCCTTTGACCCCTGACAAGATTCTATAAACATGAAGGACAAGACAAAGACGTTTGGACCGGCTCCCAACATGGCACCATGACCCTGAGGCTTGGAGATTTTGCAAGAAGAGACAATGTCTCAGTAGAGGCATGGAGGCGTTTGCAGGACAGTGAGACGTCCCTAACACTTGACACCCAAGAGAGGCTGCTGCTTCTGATTCCTCCAGGCGACCTCGGCCACACTTTCTTCTAGACGACACTGTCATAAGTGCACACGTCCCATCCTAGCGCGCCTCAGTCTATGTTCCCTCAAGCACCGCGAGCTAAAGCACTGTGTTCTGCTCTCCTGGATACCCGCACCTGTTACCTAGCCTCCACAGCAATCTAACAACTCCAACACAGACAGTTTTGAATAAATACATGACGTGCAAAATTATCTTATTAGAGGTATCCTAGGCAACCTGTGGTCTAGTTCTTAAGAGCGCTGGGACTGGGAGGATGCCCGCCCAGGAGATGAATATAATTTGCAAACTCATGTCTTTGCAGAGCTATTGTGGAGATCCCCAGTGGGAAGCGCATTATACATTTCAAAGGCGCTTGCTTCCAACTTCCAACGCTGGACTTGTAAGAGGTTCCTGGAGTTTCACTGGAGCAGTGAATGAAAAATCTGTGCTGAGACGGAAAGGGAAATGGCCAGCTCAGCTCTAGATAAAAAACTCACTCTGTAGGCCACATGGCCACAAGGTCACAGATGAGCTTTACGACACCACCATTCAACACAGAGCGATATTGTTTGCGTGTCCCAAAATTACCTGGGACTTGCGCTACTACTGAGAAAGACAGCTGGCTGACAAGTAAGACCTAGAGTTGGTTTCTTCATAAAATGTTCCTGTGTCAGGTGTGGTGATACAAATGAGTTTTGGATAGGGGAAAAAGAAGAACAGACCTAAGGGCTGAGTGATGGCATACCTGACTGATTCCATATGCTACCATGCACAAGGTCCCAGGTTCAAGGCCCATCACCTCCATCTGCGGGAGGTGGGGTGGCAGTAGGTGGTGGGGAAGTTCATAAGTGGTGAAACAGGGCTGCAGGTGTCTCCTTCTCTTTCCCTCTCTGCCTTCTCCTTCCATTTCAGTTTCTCTCTGTTTCTATCCAGTAAAAATTGCATAAAATAAAGTTTTTTTTAAAAAAACTTTTTTGATATTTATTTCCTTTTGTTGCCCTTGTTTTGTTGTTGTTATTGATGTCGTCGTTGTTGGATAGGACAGAGAGGAGTCGAGAGAGGAGGGGAAGACAGAGAGGGGGAAGAGAAAGACAGACACCTGCAGACCTGCTTCACCGCCTGTGAAGAGACTCCCCTGCAGGTGGGGAACCGGGGGCTCGAACCGGGGCTCTTACGTCTGTTGTTGTGCTTTGTGCCACGTGCACTTAACCCGCTGCGCTACCACCCGGCTCCCAAAATAAAGTTTTTAAAAAGAAATGCTTAAAAAAAAAAAAAAAAAAACGGCTGCTCAAAGTCAGATGGTTGGGTGAGTCATCTGTCATCTGCCTAGACATCAGTGACTCTGTGACCCACAGTCACTTCTCCCACCACCCCTTCTTGCCCTCACAGATGCCAGAATTGTCATTCCCTAAAAGGCCAGAATTTGAATCTAAAGATGTCAGATGCCGGTAACACAATGGTAATTTGTGAAGTGGCAAATAAACAAACAAAAAGTCCTCAACTTCACTGACTTACAGACAGGCACTGGGAGGTTCTGGGCTCTTTGTGGTCTCCTCAAGGGGACCCTGGTGACCACCCCCAGGTGACAAAACTCGTCTCCCTGACGGAACTTTGGTCAGGCATCTCTGAGCTCTGTCTTTTGGTCCATTTCATCCAGTTTTAGCACTGATACTGCAGGGTCGCATGAGCAGAATGCTCCCACCCTTAACAGATCGGATCAGACGGCTCATTCTTGAGCAAGCCTCCAGATCTGATGGCCCGGCCTGTCTCCAGCACGGATCCTGCTGAGTCAGTCTGGCCAGACTCTCTCCTTTCCTGGGGTGTTCCTCTTAGGGATTTCCCGTGCGCTGCCCCCACACCCTGATCCCTCCTATAGGTCCTGATTTGGGGATTTTGTGTTTGGAAAGCAGCCCAGTTCTATGTTCAGGGCTCTGTCCTGCTACTGCGTCACGTCCTCAGCAGAATGTTTTCACTTCCTTCTGCCCGGCTCGGCTTTTCTTCTGGGATTTGGATGCCACAGACAGTAGATCCTAGAAAAGATGCCTTTATTCACCCCCCCAAAAAAAAAACCCATCTGTGGTATGATGCCTGCTTGGGAAAGCAGTGGTTCTGGTCAGAGGAGGTTGACAGAGGCCTTCTAGGCATGCGCCATCTAAGGCATGAATGGCAGCCCATGCCTCCTCCCCAGAATCCAGGATGCATTCTTTGGCAAGATATTACATCTCTGTTGCTTTGGTTTCCTCATCAGCAGAACAACTTCACTGCAGAGAGATGAAGGTGGAGGCAGACCAAGAGTGGGATGGGAGTCTTAGGGGGGCAGTTCTGAGGGACGGGAGGCCTGAAACTTCAAAGAGCAGGGACACGGCCACTTTGTTTTATGTTATCACGTTTCCCCATACCAGTGGGGAAGAATTTAAAGGTAGAATCAGGAAATGGTAGTGGGGCCGTTTGCAGGGAGCACTTTATTCACTGTGGGAGTTCTAGAGAATGATAATCACACCTGGGAAATGGAAGCCCAATAGAAAAGACAAGAGATCTCAGCGGACCAGTAGGAAGCTAGTCTAGGTGTGATGTAGATCAGGAATTTAAGAAAAGGAAAAAATAAATGCATGAATGAGTCATCCTCTTTCTGGC
This sequence comes from Erinaceus europaeus, assembly GCF_950295315.1. Lineage (NCBI taxonomy): Eukaryota > Metazoa > Chordata > Mammalia > Eulipotyphla > Erinaceidae > Erinaceus > Erinaceus europaeus. The sequence goes on from NC_080176.1 coordinate 7,955,766, forward strand.
CCCAAAGGGGATTCTACCCCCCGCAAGCTATCTTTGCTTTTTTTTTTTTTTTACCTCCAGAGTTATCACAGGCGCTGGATAGTGGCACTACAAATCCACTGCTTCTGGCAGCCACTTTTTCCATTTTTTTCTATTTTTATTTATTTATTTTACTTTTTTTTTTCTGCCTCCGGGGTTACTGCTGGGGCTCAGTGGCTGCACTACAAATCCACTGCTCCTGGAGACGATCTTTATTTGACAGAACAGAGAGAAACTGAGAGGAGAGGGAGACAAAAGAGGAGGGGGCAGACGGTGGCACGCCTAGTTAAGCACACACAGTGCTAGGTGCAAGGTTACACACAGGACTTGGGTTTGAGCCCCTGCTCCCCACCTGCAGGGGGGAAGCTTCATGAGTGTTGAAGTAGGTCTTCAAGAGTCTACTTTTTCTCTCCTTCTATCTCTCTCCCCCCTCAGTTTCTCTCTGCAATATTGATTGAAAAGAAAAATAAATAAAAGCTGCCGGAAGTGGTAGGGATTTGCAGTGCTGGCACCGAGCCTCAGCTACTGGAGGGGAAAGAGGGAGGGGAGAGGGGGAGGGGGAGAGGGAGAGGGAGACTTGCAGACCTGCTGCTTCACTGCTTGTGAAGCTTCCCCCTTGCAGCCGGGAAGCGGGGGCTCAAACCCAGATCCTTGTGCTTGGTGACATGCACCACTGCCTGGCCCTACCTGCCTTTGCATCTTCATATCACTTTTGTGTGACTTTGACCTCCTGTCTTTGTAATAAGGAAATCTTTTTTTTTCACACCTGATCACAGAGTCTTTTGTAATTCTTTGCAAGAAGGCACTGTGTCCAGGCCCTCCTGGGAGTAAATGGGTGGTCCTGGGACTTTCCACAGGGCAAACCAACTCCCCCTCAGCTGAAGTGCTGGCATCTACAAGAGCTCAAGAGATGATAAGCAGAGGGCCAGTCGCGGGTGCAGGCAGGAGAGAAGGGGCCAGGTGATGGGTGCGCAGAGCCCCTGAGCCAGAGAACACTCACGGAGAGCCCGGAGTTGTGCACAGGCCCCACACTCGAGAATCAGTACAGCAACTGGAGCAAACAGCACCAAGTGATGGCTGTCGGGGGAGACGGCAGCCAGGAGACTGTTCCCAGCCCGGGGCCACTCGCCTGCAAGGAACGAGGCCACGGCTGGGCTCGTGCCATGGCCGGCACATGGCGGAGAGGTCTGGGGGGCACAGTGAGGGGAGAGAGCAGCATGAAGACCTACTGTGCGCCATGCTTCACCGCTCCCACCAAACACTCTACTGTGCCGCCAACCTGACCCAACATTCAGCTCTGATGGCAGAGCCCGAGCTGTGCTGAGAGGTGCTGCTGGTTTTTCTCGCCTCCTGTGAGAGTGGTCGTGCTCCCTGACAGGCTGCTCTTCAGAGTTTAGTGGTGGGTGCTGTGCCATACCCCAGACCCACCAGGAAGGGGAGGTGCTGCCCCTGCAGTGAGCCTGTCCCGCTGCCTATCCCCCAGTGACCCAAGCCTGATGCTCAGTAAGGGGCTGGCGGACTGTATTCAAACTCACCTCCCTCACACTCTCCTACTCTACTCAGGCGCTGAACTCTGAGCACTGAACTCTGAACGCTTCTCTAACGCCGCTGAAATTGCTGGAGGTCACATTATCACAGCTGAGCAAACTGTACACACCAGGAAGTTACTGACTTACCCTGACTAGCGCAAGTTTCAAAGTCAAGACTAATGCTATAAAACCTTCTTTTAGTAAGGATCCCGGTTTGAGCCCCCGGCTCCCCATCAGCAGAAGAGTCACTTCACAGGCAGTGAAGCAGGTCTGCAGGTGTCTGTCTTTCTCTCCCCCTCTGTCTTCGCCTCCTCTCTCCATTTCTCTCTGTCCTATCCAACAACACGACATCAATAACAACAACAACAATAACTATAACAACAATAAAAGAAAAGACAGCAAGGGCAACAAAAGGGAAAATAAATAAATATATTAAAAAACCCTTCTTTCAAAATCTGCATTTTAAACATTTTATTTATTTATTTATTTATTTTAAATATCTATTACCTTTTGTTGCCCTTGTTGTTTTATTGTTATAGTTTTTATTGTTGTTATTATGTCATTGTTGGATAGGACAGAGAGAAATGGAGACAGGGAGGGAAGCAGAGGGGGAGAGAAAGACAGACACCTGCAGACCTGCTTCACTGCTTGTCCGACTCCCCTGCAGGTGGGGAGCCGGGGGCTCGAACTGGGTTCCTTACGCAGGTCCCTGCACTTGGCGCCACCTGCACTTAACCGGCTGTGCTACCGCCTGACTCCCCAAAATCTACATTAAAAAAAATTTTGTGATTTATTTTAATGTTACAAGTACAGAGGGAAAGATACACAAAGAGAAAGCGAGTGAGAGCAACAGGCAGAGATGCCAATGCCTTGCTCAGCTCTAGCTTATGGTGGTGCTGGGGATTGAAGCCAGGGCCTTAGAGCCTCAGCCATGACCCCGCCCTCAGAATCTGCATTCTCTTGTCAGCAACCTTTTCCCTATAATTAAGTAAGGGCCTGCCTGTATGGTCACCTGCACCCATCTTACCTTCTTTTTCTCCTTCCCGGTGGTCTACTGTATCATTTCTCCTCCCTCCCTTCCTCTTTCCCTTCCTTCCCTCTCCATATTGTCCTTCCTCTTCAAAGAATGACTACACCTCAGTATGTCCTGCAGCACTGATGGCTTTGCCCCAGTGCCATGGCAGCAGAGTCGTAAATGCACCTGCAGTTTGGCTTGGCCCCCCAGACTGCCACATGGATTTCAGGTTCCCTGTCCCCAGCAGAAGGAAGGGCGTGGGTGGCCGCTGTTTCCTTCCAGAAGCTCTAGTTCTCTGTGCCTGGCGCTTAAAGGTGATGGTGTGTGTAGATGGACTGCAGAGGGTTGCAGCCTCCAGGTGTCTCACCCCCCCCCACACCCTCCCCTTGAACTGTGGGAGCGTTCCAGGATGGAACAGTCTAGCTGGGATATTGAGGGACACAGGATGAACCCCCGCTGTGGGTGGAGATGGGCCACTCTGAACCTTTGCTGAGGAGAGATTTCCCCAGTCAGACACAAGAGATGGATAGCACACCCTCCTCCCCTCGCACCCGAGTGCCCTGCCAGAGAGCCTTCTTGGCCGAGATTCTGAGAAAGCGAGCGGGATTTGAATGGGCTGGTGCCAGGCAGCAAGGTGAGTCCCACTCGAGGACACTTCAGGCAGCCGGGCTCGCCCACAGTCCTCACGGCTGACACAGCGTTGTCATTCGATGCATCTTACTGCACTGCACGCCAGCTGCGGATCAGGGGACTGTGTTCACGCCAGAGTTGTTTTTTCCCAATTTCAGGGGGGGGGGGAGAGACACCACAGTGCCAGAGCTTCCCCCAGTGCTGTGGCATCACCATGTGGTGCCTGGCTCAAACCAGGTGGTAGACGGCATGAGAAAGGCCCCCAGATCCACTGAGCCATCTCTGAGCCAAGCTGCCTCGCCATGTTTTTGTTGTCATGGCTGTTTTGCATTGCTTTTAATTTGCTTTATTAATTTCCTATGAGATGAAGTGATAGTTTTATGAAAGAGAGAGACAGAGACAGAGAGACAGAGACAGTCAGGATGCACGTGGTGCCATGGTCCTGGGAGCCTCAGGCATTCAACTCCTGCTCTCTACCAGCTGAGCTCTTTCCCAGCTTCCCGGGTCACTTTTCTCAACACACGGAGCAGGCGGAAGGTGGCGGGGGGAGCTTCTGAGAGCAGGCACTAGAAGCAACATGGAAACACGTGGTGATGAGCCAAGGTCAGCAGCCAAATAGAGTCCTGCGATCTGAATTCAAAGCTGATTCAAAAATCAGCTGTGAGGGCACCCAGAAAGAATGAATTCTGGAGAGCAGGGAAATCAAGGCAGGCTTAATCAGAAGTCGCTGAGGACAAAGCTGCGGGAGCAACTGGCCTGATTGCTCCGGGAGGCTCGCTGACGCTATCTTGCCAAAAACCAAGATGCATCTATTCTCTGCTGCAGGGTCCCGGGGACACGCTCTCTCAAGTGCAAAAAGCTTTCACAGGTTGTGAAGCTTCCCCCTCTACAGGTGGGGAGGAGAGGCTCGAACTAGGGTCTTGCTGTGCACTTAACCAGATGCCTCACTGCCCGGCCCCCAAAAAACCTCTTTTTCCACAATTTGTCCCAAGATCCTTGACACCTGGAAGTTGATGGGAGCTCAGAATATCCACAGAGAAGCCATACATCAGTCAGATTCGAGCATCGGAAGACCTAAGTCCCATTCTGAGTCATCCCTACCCCCCAACTATATTTTATTTGTTTGTTTATTTATTTATTTTACCTCCAGGATTATTGCTGGGGCTCGGTGCCTGCACTATAAATCCACTGCCCCTGGAGGCCATTTTTTTTCCCATTTTTGTTGCCCTTGATGTTGTTATTATTCTTATGGTTGTTATTGCTGCTGTTGTTGGATAAGACAGAGAGAAATGGAGAGAGGAGGGGAAGACAGAGAGGAGGAAAGAAAGACAGACACCTGCAGACCTGCTTCACGGCCTGTGAAGCGATTCCCCTGCAGGTGGGGAGCCGGGGGCTCGAACCGGGATCCTTGCGCTGGTCCTTGTGCTTCGAGCCATGTGCATTTAACCCGCTGCGCTACCCTGCCCGGCCCCCTTAACTGTATTTTCAAAGATAGTGTGCACTCAATTCAAGTCCTTGGTTCTCTGTTATTCATGTCTGCTTTTGTATGTTTATTCATTCTGGTTAGGGACAGAGAGAAACTGACAAGGAATCGAGAGAGAAAGAAGGAGAGGGAGAGG